>NC_089682.1:105573209-105873209 GCF_031753505.1 Anomalospiza imberbis
AACTACAAGAAATGAAACCAGCAAGTACTACTGTTGGAGATAGTGGCATGCTAGCAAGAGACAGTCATTAAAAGATTAGGTTTCATTTCACTGTTTGCGCGTGTCGCCTCGTAAACATTAAGAAATACTATGTTAGACACTATACAACTTCATCAAGAAGCTGTCAGGTGAAAAAGCATGCTTTGCAGATCCAGAAGTATACTGGATGGAAGGCATTTTTACAAAATATCAATAGAATATATACTTCAGGGAACAGTTGTGCCGTGTAGAGACAGAATTACATTATAGTCGTCTCCATTAAGTTGTCAGCAGTCATGGATTGATTCCATGAAGTCATTTCCTGTTTGCAACGGGGGGAATAGCTATCAGCTGTGTGATGGAAACAACTGCATTTAGTTATACATAAAGTTAACTTATCAGCAGTTTAATGCCAATCGCCATATCTGAAGTACAACTTTAGAATATTTGCATATTTACTTCACAGTGAGGCCAGTTTTCACTGGAAAGCCTTGTTGGGTATAAAATAAAATAACACTTTGTTTTGAAATTCTGAGTGATTTAGAATTTAGTCTGGAATTTTTCAAGAAGGGTAAATGAGTTAAAATTGAAACAATGTTTTAACAAAGCATTTCAAACCTGAACATTTCTATTTCACTTCTCTTGTTCTAATTTCTGTAGGGGGAATACACTTGAAATTCCTATTTTGTTAATTCTTTTTTTTCCAATCTTTGAAATGTTCCTTTATATTTCTTACTCACTACTGTTTAGAATGCATTGATTTTGGCACATAGTTTCAAGCCTGGGAAAAATAAATGTGGTTTTGGTTGAAACAGGGAAACATGAAGATAGCACTTTGTAGGAAGTGTTTTCTGTAGCAAGTGATACCTTCATCCATAAAGATACTTCTGCCTTTCCTCATATCCCTTCTCTTACTAGTTACATACTCTTCTCAGTTCTTGGTTTCACTGTTTCCTCAACTTGGTGCCTAAAAGAGGGCAATGGAAAGGCTTGAGTATATTTTTTCTCATTATATGCCCTTTATTGTGTGTTTGCTTCTCATGCTATATTTGGGGTTAAATAAGGAGCAGGAGGACACAGATGACGTACAGGCTCACTTTCCTATGGAAGAATGGAAAAATTATCTCCCATGAGTAGCATTCAAAGAAGGAAAAGTCGGGAGATGATCTTCAATGATCCTTAAGGGTCCCTTCCCACTCAGGATATTCCAGGGCATTGAAAGCAGGGTTATTACCTGTCCATGATTGTGGTTTTGGAAAAGTAGATGAAAGAATCAAGATAATCAAGATAATTATCAGTGGAGGCACCACATTCACATATTGTGCGTCTCACAGGACCCAGAAGGTTTGTATATCATGGTAAAGCAAAAATACTACTACCAAACAGTGGAACAGTATATCAGAGATTTTTATTTTCTTTCTGAATCACTGTGAATAAGTCTACTACCTATCCAGAAAATAATATCTTCATTAAGCAAAAGAAAACTTTAACATGAGATTGAAATTAAGAGAAGCATAATATTTTGTCCCTTTACTTATAATATTTGATTTAGCTATTTCTTGGAAATTCATGTTTTCTTGTTCATGTGCAGGCAGACTGACAATCTATGTTAACTTTCCTCAGTTTTGTGAAATGCAATTTTTGTTTGTCCTGAGATTTTTCTAAAATCATGGTTAGATGATAATTATTAACTTTTAATCAAAGTGGCATTAAAACAGCATGTGGGATTATATTTTCTTTGAAGTGCATGCAAACTGACTACAGACATCTTCCAAAGATCACAGGCTTGAAATCATTTGACTTGACATAATCTATGCCTTTCAAAATGACTGCCTCACTCTTTTCTTTGAAAAAGCCATTATGTCAGAGAAGGAATCTGATGTCTTTTATCATAGAATCATAGGAGCATTTAGGTTGGAATAAATCCTTAAGATCATTAAGTCCAAAAACTTAGCATTTAGCGTGTGTGACAAAATGTGGCAGACCTGGATCCTCTTACCTGCATATTCTATGAAAATTTAATTTCATATTTCTCAAGTCTGGAGTAAATTCTTCTTGAGGCTGAGTCTTATATTATCAGAAATCTAAGTCATATGGGGCCATGAAGTGATGTCTCTGGAAGCCTGATTTAGTAGCACTGTATGCAGATAGCAAGATCACCTTTCAGTTCCTGAACCCTCATCTTGGAACTCACCCCCGGTTGGGGTGAGCCCGGGAAGGTGGAAAAGTCTCTCCTCCAACCCGTGTCTCCAAAGAAAGACTCAGTAGTCTTCAGTAGTCCAGTCTCAAAGTAGTTTATTGTATGTTATCTAAAAGATTTCTCCCTGAGCTGCTGTGGTCCATCCAGCAGTCAGGCAAGGGCACACTCCAACACCCAGGGGCTGGTGCCCTCTTTTATATCATACATTACGTATTAGATGTTTATAGTTTCCCCCCAATGCTCATCACCTATATTGAACAGTGACTTTCTACTCTAAACCAATCTGTGAGTGCCAACATCACCAAGAACATGGAGGTTAGGAAGAAGAAGGAAAAAAGGACATGGCACACCCAAGTCCCTCCATCTTAGAACTTCTGACCCCCGTGTACAAAACTCAGAGCCCTCTGTACAAGGTCTAAAACCCCCCTGTACAGCACTCAAAAACTCTTCCTCTCACTTTGTCACTACTTCTACTATAATATCTAAACTTTTGCGATTTCTTGTTCTTCCTGCAAGGTTAGTAAATTGTTCCATGGATCGGGTTCAAAGCCACAGGGGTCTGTGGCTGCATTCCAGGGTCTCAAATGCTTCTGACCTGGGCCCGGAACATCCAAGAATGTTCAAGGGGCATTCTGGGTTCCGACACCCTCAGAGCAAAGATCAATGGATGTCTGCAGTGCAGATCATAATACAGCATGGCGTTTCTCCATGGGACCTTTTCACTCTCATAGTTTATTTTTTTTTGGTGCAAGGATTGTGTGAAATACAGTGTGCTTGCACATTTAATGATTATTGTACCATGTGAAGAGACAAAACCAACTTGCTACTGCCTGCTGGAGAGCATTATACAGAGGAGACCTCCAAAGTCACTCCCACCCACCCTCAGCAACCCTGAACTTCAGCTGGAAGTTGAAGTTGAAGAATTCCTGAGGAACTCTGCATTGTGCCCTGCCCATATAGATTAAATCACCTGAGAATTTAGAAGTCAAGAATTTAAGCATCTACTAAATGTACAAAAAAAAATTTCAGAACCCATTGATTTTGGCTGAATGTGGGCAGATCTATGTTAGCAGTGACAGAAATTCCTCACTGGCACAGAGATTATGCAGATTCCATTCTATGTCCTTGCAGTAGGCTAGAAGAGGGATCTGTGTTTCCAGTTTCAGCTTTTCTTCTAATTTCTAAAATTATTTCTGCTCACTAATATTTTGTCTCCTATGTCATCTTTTGGTGCCATTCTTACCTGCAGTGCTAACTCTCATTAAGATACATTTACTATCATTTGCAAAAGTAAAACTGTGCCATTAATCCTCCATAACAGTGTGACCTCATTTGTATATTGAGATGGTGTTGCCGCTGTTGCCAGTAGCAGTGCTTTCCTCCTGAAGGTGACAAAATGCCTTGAAGATGCTAATGAAGTACAAGTCCCGGCACCACTGCATGATAATGAGATAACTTAATCCTGCAGTATTGATGGAAGAAGTTCAGGTGCAGAGGGGCCTGATGATTGTCTCCAAAGGGCATAATATTTTGAGATGTAATAACTTGTAGGGCAAGATTTGAACAAAGGCTTCTATGTAGCACTGTTCACTCCTATCATAAAAAGGTACTACTGTGGCACATTTTAGATGTGAGAATGTTTGTTTTTTGCTTTTCCAATAATCTCCTGCAAATTCAAATGTATATCAATATGCTTTGAATTGCCAAAAAATTAAACCTACTTCCATAATTCTTCTTCAGTCTAACTTAAACAAAATTACTTAAATCTTGGTGGCATCTCCATCTCTGGAGATTTTCAAAACCTGGATAAAGAATGGATAAAGTTCAGAGCCCAGAACCTTACCTGACCTCATGGATGACCTTACTTTGAATAGGAAATTGGACTAGGGATCTCCTGAATCTCCCTATGTACCAATATTTTTGTGCTGCTTGCTACTAGAAGTTGCATGCACATGACAATTACATACATGCATTATTAGCATAATATTGTGTTCAGGAAATTAATATTTAAAATAGGGTTAATGGAGAATGCATTGTATTTATTCTTATATAACCATAATACGAGAACTTCTTTGCCTTATTGTAGAACCTCTCCTGCATTAAATAAGCATATGATTTAATTATAACTAAAATGTTTCCTAATGAAAACAGAAAATTGTTATGAAAGCTGAAACAAGAGGATGGCTCAGAAACTATTCTGGGTACCTGTAGTGCATACTTTCAAATTGATTTAAAAAAGATTAGGAAATGAAAATCATATTATAATTCATGGATTGCTTCCATAATAATTGTAAAATATGCTTTATCTGTGAAGTCTCAAGAAGTTTTGCATAACCTTTTTATGAGTGTAGATGAGTTTACACTGGGTATAATTTTATCATTAGCTTGCATCATCCAAACCCTAGAAGCTTAGAGACTGCAGCCTAAATACCATATCTTTTCTGCAGATTAATGCATTAATTGGCACACAGTGTACATAAGCTTATTTACTTAATGAAGTCTGTGATGGTCTCTGTGGGTGAATACACACATTAAAATATTGCACAACAGGCCTAATATTTTTCCCCTTTAATTCATAGAACTTTTTTGTGTTAATTTGTGATTATTTTCTGAACTCTTCAAGCTCAAGGCAGAGCTAATCTATAATAAGGGAAATCCAAGGAACCTCTGGAGTCAAGGCTCTGCTCTCTGTTTCTCAGCCTGACTTGCTCTGTGTCAATAGGGAACTGAGAAGAAACTCCCATGACACTCTGTGAAGCTTCCACAGGTGAGGATGCTGCCCTTTGTATTTAAACGATGATTTCACCTCTTGCCTGTATAGGAAAGCTAGCTTAAAAGTCGGCTGTGAGGGTGAATAACTAGATCCAGGCTCTTTTCCAAGGTCTTTTCATAGACAAGAAGACAAAGAAAAAGACCTAGTGCCCCCAATTGAATGTGCAGTTCACAGTGCAAAACTGCAGCCTGTCAATCTAGTGAGAAAATTCTACCAGTGAAAGTTGCTACAGAAATCAGTACAAAGAGACTGCCAGTACAGTAGCTTACTCCAGATAGTAAAATAAAGGAAAAGTTAAAGGAACGAAAATGTTGCACCAGGACAAGCATGTGTTGCCAGTTGCTGTAGCACATTACTTGCAAAACTTTATGCAGAGCTCAAACTCGTTTAGTAGTGACTACTTGTATGTAATATCAGGATCTATTTGTTCTTCAGTGAAGGACTGTAAGGCGCAGCGTCTTAAGAAGATACCAGTGAAAAAATAGGCTGACTCTGATATATTTCAACTTTATCATCCATTTCAGTCATCCAAGTAAAAGCAGAGAGCAATACCTGATTTTGTTTATACCAAAGAGAGTATATTTAGAAGAGGTAAAAGAGAAAAACAGAATGCGATACAGTTGCCTCCTTTGATTTTACTTACAGGAAATATTTATAACTTGCATTCACTTTGTGATTTCCACTCATGTTGAA
This sequence comes from Anomalospiza imberbis, assembly GCF_031753505.1. Lineage (NCBI taxonomy): Eukaryota > Metazoa > Chordata > Aves > Passeriformes > Viduidae > Anomalospiza > Anomalospiza imberbis. The sequence continues at coordinate 105,578,894 of NC_089682.1, forward strand.
AGTGTACAACTTAATACTGATGTGAAGAGCATAGATGTTAGTATTTGTCATCTTGTGAATGGACCACAGTAACTATCTGAAATCTGACCTGCTATCTGTTGTCTGGTTACTTAAGTGGAAGTGTTGTGGGACAACCCTTCATAGAGAAAAATAATTGAAACACTCTAATTTTTAGCATGTCTTATGTATATTTCATATTTCAGTAATACTGACAGGATTGTAAATACAGTGGATAAGCACAGCCCAGATCACGGCCATGCAGCTGTGGCCAGCTGGAAGCTTCTTTTGCCTAAAGGGAGAGGTCTGGATGCTGTAGCTCCCCCAGTCAGAGTGTGTGACAGAAGGTCCATGCCATGCTCAGGCAATCTATTGACTGCCCAGCTTAGGTACCCTATCCTGTTCATTAGATATGCTGTGAGTACATCAGGACAGTGTGGATATTAGTCTGTAAAGAACACGTGCCTGTTTAACACTTAACAGACTTTCAGGGTCAGGTCCAATTAACTTAAAACCCTGGTGGCAGCTAGCAAGAAGCCCATGTTGGGGCATTGACCTTGATGAGGTTGTCTTCACAGCAAGATTTAATGATTTTTTTTTCCCTCAATGAAGAGCAAGATAACAGGAGGTGAATACAGTTAATGACAAAATTAATCTTCAGCACAGTGTCTCTTTAATGTTTCTTCTGACACAGCTGCACCAGCCCAAACAAGGTTTTCTCCTACCACCTCTAGTTTTATTCATTTTCCAGGCACAGCTCTAGCAACTGTGTCCTTCTGCCTTCCCCAGTTTCTCTCTTTTGCCTTCCCCTGCACATGGAGAGGAGGCACAGTGACTTTCATTGGAAGCCCTCTGGATTTGGAATATGCAGCCTGAGCAGCCTCCTAACTCCTGGTTATTTGATAGCTCTTCAGAGAGCAGACCAAGAGCAACAGGGAATAGAAACCATTGGTCTCCACACTTCAGGCAAGGTATTTAGTCCCCACCTCAGACCTGGGGATTAGAGGGTTTTGTTGGGATAGGGATGACGTGAAAAAGTCCCTTCATGGATTGGATATGAAGGCTGTGCAACCACACATAAGGATCCTGTGGTGGTGCATGAATCTCTCCTACTTTTTTTTTCTGTAGCAGCCGGCACTTACAGTACAGATCGATAAATTTCAATTAGCTACAGGAGCTTAAAATAACCAGGCTTAAAATCTGTAGAGCAGCTTTTAGCACTTCCCTTTTTCATTTTTTATCTTAACAAAACCTTTTTTTATCTTAAAATGTGAAAGTGAAGTAGAAAATATTAGTATAACATAGTTAGAAGAAAATTTCTTCATTTGCTTTCTTTCAGTCTTTTTTACTAGTACGATTTTGGTTTAACAAGACATCACTGTGTTCCTGTAGAAAACCAGAATGCAACAAGCAAGATGTTCTTTGCAACCATCTGAGCTTGGTGGGTGCATTTCTGTTTTCTAATGGGATTAAACTGGATATCAGACTACACATGGGCTACGATGAGGCTTTATACACAATGCTGTTGAACTTTCTGCTATATCAAATAAAGCTGATATGAAAGGTTTAGCAGCAACATTGCATATGTGTTTCTGTGAGAAGAGATTATTAGAGGAATAGGAGAAATAATCAAAATCCAACATTTACTGAGATGGTGGGTGTTGTAAAATCAAATCTTTTATTTCATGCCTACTGGGATCTTGCATTTATATCCTGGTCATACTTCTGACTTCATGGAATTTCCTATGAAAAATTTTAGAATTTATCTTTTAACAACTGATACATGTATTAATTTTATTCTATTTTTTGGAGCACCAACTTTATAGCTCGGCATCCTGCTCTTCATGAGATTTCCACAGTCTCATGGATCTGGCCGCCTAGAGACTTTCAAAGGAAATAGGTTTCAGCACAGTGGAGAACTGGTGGGGTGGGGAGTTGTGTTTATTCTTTTTTTTCTAGAACAGGAAAATTTTCCTTCTCAGGATTTATCTTCAGTGGACCTTTCTCATTGCTGGTTATCCTCCTTGAGTTAGAAAGGCAGAAGCATAAATAACCTATAGTAACAACACTGTACTACTTAATGTTTGTTTCTATTCTTTCCACTTGAATATATTTCAAAGTTCATGTAAGTTTATCATATGTCTAAGTAAACTTTGGCCTATAGAACAGTGGATCAGATCCTAATCCTTCTGAGTTCTCATCATGATCCTGTAAATTTAAAATGATCCTTTGTTTTTAACGGGGGTTTTTTGAAAACATAGAACATAGGCAAAAGTTTGTTGACATGGATGGAGTACATTATATTGAGGAAATATTCATATTAGCTGGCAAAACTGACATCAGCAAGCCACATATCCATTCTAATCTCAGGTGGTGAAGCGAATAAGAGTGATATGGTGTCCTTTCCTATCCTTCCTCAAAATCCATTCTTCACATATTTTCTATGACTCTGTCTATTGATATTTACTGCTGTGGCACAGTTTCCAAAATGCTGGTCTCAGTATACTGCTTTCAATTTTTAATAACCAACAGCTAACTAAATCATCAATCAACAATCAATAATATTCCCTTATCTTTGTGAAAAACATGCACATGGATGTGTTATTTGTAGTATTGCAAATATGCTGTTTGTGAGATGCTTTGATTTGACATGCTGGGTGAAGCACCACTTGTTTAGAAAAGAGTCTCTGCCTCCTATTGCAAAAAAGCCAGTTACACAAAGAACTGTCTGCAATGTGTGGATAGAGGGTCAGTGATCAAGCCAAACTATACTTCAAATTTATGTCTCAGAAACTTTACTATTAATAATTTTTACTGTCAGCTTTTAATATCAAAGAAGAAAGTACAGCACAGTGTTTTAACACACTCCAGAACACTTTATTAAACAGCATGGCAGTATGCTGTTGTAAATTGAGGTCAGGAGGAAGAGTAGGAGTACTTTACAGGCTTAGGAACACAGTATTTTGGTATACTGCTGGGATAAGAATCTCTTTTCCAAGAGTATTTGCCGCTGGTATTGTGTTGTGGCTTAACCCTAGCCTGCAACTAAGCCCCTGAGAGCCACTCGCTCATTCCCCCACCAATGGGATGGGGGAGACAGTCAGAGGGGTCAAAGTGAGAAAACTCATGGGGTGAAATAAAGACAGTTTAATAAGTAAAGCAAAAGCTGTGCACAAGCAAAGAAAAACAACAAATTCTTTCACCACTTCCCCTGGACAGGCAGGAGATTGGCCATGTCCAGGAAAGCAGAGTTCCATCACAGCTCATGGTGAATTGGGAAGACAAACTCCATCACTCCAACATCCCCTGTCCCTTCTTCTTCCCCCAGCTTTATATGCTGAACATGATGTCATATGGTGTGGGATATCCCTTTAGTCATTTGGGGTCAGCTGTCCCAGCTGTATCACCTCTCAAATCCTCATGCACCCTCAGCCTCCTCATGAGTGGAGTGAGGAGAGAAAAGGCCTTGACTGTGTGCAAACGTTGCACAGTAATAACTAAAGCATCCCCTTGTTACCACCAGTTTCCAACACAAATCCAAAGTACAGCACCATACAAGCAACTGTGCAGAAAATACTCCCTGTCCCAGTCAAAACCAGTTCACACTGCAATCAACAACTCCAGCTCATTATGACAATAATAATAAGAATAATAAAAAATTAAAAAAAGAAGTCATTATCAGAGATATAGGTAAAAACAATGATTTTGTTTATCTCAAGCAATAAAGGCAGCCAAAAGGGATCCCTGGGACACCTGAGGGAAGAAACTCTAATGCTAATTGGCATGATTTAAAAAAATGACTCTGTTATTGCCAACAGTCTAATTAAGTCATTATCTCCCCAATGTTGAGGCAATCACACCAGTTATAATTTTAATGGATGGTTAACAAGGTATGCCTCAGTGTACAGACATATATACAAGAAGCTAGGCTAGAAGAAAGTGAAAACAGCTTTCTAATAAATACATTTTGTCTATCCTTTCATAAAACACCACTCCTTAATGCTATTTGTCTGGTGAATGAGCTTCATTATATTTTATGCAAATATGTTGTAGCAATTTGTCATGAGGCCACAGAAAACCAGCAAGAGAAAACAAAAATCTACTTATCCTTAATTTCACCATTTCTCAAATTAAAATGTTTATATTTTTAGAGAAAACAAGTAGTTGTTAAAGGGAAATAGTTTTGTGACTTTTTTCCTCCTTATACCGTATGTTTGCTTTTCAGCAAATGCTCCTGTATTAAAGATCTCTCTCTGGTGTTCACCTAGAAATTGTCAAGGCTGTAAGAATTAAAAAGCAGATGTACTTACTCAAAGATTTGCTGCAGTGTTTTCCTCACATCTGTTCTGAGTACACTTCCCACTCTAAAAATGTCCTATCAGTATCACGCATTTTTACTAAACTATTTAACAGTGTCCTGTCATGTTACCCCTGCTTTGACCAGCCTTTTTGCTAAATCATATGTGCTTCAAACGAAGAGTGAAGGAATGGAAAAAAATCTATCTATATACAAAAATATATGCTGCAGCTCAAAATACCCATTGCCATAAGGATAGGCTTCAAGAGAGGAGAGAGCCTTTAACTTTGGTAAGTCTTTGGAGTGCACTCTGTTCGTGCAACACTGTGATGCTGAAAGTAGAAGTAGCAGTAACTTTATGCCCATTAAAGAAGAGAGTTCTGACCTTGAAACAGGATTTTCTTTTTTTTTTTTTTTTTTTTTTTTTGAAAGGGATGTTCATGTCCTGTGCAGCCTGCAGCCCTTCTGCTGCATACCTTGTTTGACATTTGTCAGGAAGGGGAAAAATACAGCCCCCAATACCACTGATTTTCTGCCACCCCAAAAAGTGAACATTTCATCATGGTTTGTTTGTTTCTTTGCCAAAAATGTTGATGCTTTGAAATCATGACTCTGTCTCCTTGTGTCACTCCAGGAACAAGTGTTTGAATGAGAAGGGGAGTAGCCAAGAGCTCCAATGACAATGTGTTCTTACTCCATGTAGAGATCAGAGGTTCAGTCTTTACTTTGACTCAAACAAGGTACCAACAGAAATGTATACAAACGTTCCTGTTTCCAGATTTTTAGGTGTGAAATTCTGAGAGGTCGATTTCAAAAATTCTATTGGACTTATTAAACTAGAGAAAAAAAAAATGGCACCCTCAAAAAGACTGTAGTTTGAAATGAAATGTTTAATTCTAATACCCAGTATTTTTTGTCTGCACTTTATTTTGAGCAGAACAACATAAAAATACTAAAGATGAGCTTTTGAAAGACATCTCTTGTTTGCTTAACTGTTAGCTGCCAAGAGATGTAGCAAATTTGATAGAATTAATTCACTTCCATGACATTACTACAATTTATCCCTAGATGGGATAAATGGGTTTTAGAAAATGACACTGCCAGGAATGGATTAGGACAATTAACTTGCGTAAGGAGTCAAATCACTGACCTCTACTTTGCTTCACCTCTCCTGCTTGCCACAATCCACTGGTAGAAAGATGGAAGTGATAGCCTTTACAGAGTAGAGCAGATGAGTGCTCTTGTACAGAGAACAGCTTTTGAGGATTTGGATTTCATGGGGGTCACTCCAGTCACAATTTACTGCTGTCTGCTGCTACGGCAATTTGCATAGGGGAGATTTTTATACAGCTTGTTAAAACAAGTGTAAGGGAATCAGTGTCAGACAGGAGACTACACAATGGGAATGTTAACAAGCCAGCAATCTGTCATTTGCTCTCTGATAATTTTTCCTAGTAATCTTAAAGCATAAACTAGTCATAACATACTGTGTAGGGAATAAACAAGTACCTTACTATCCCTTATTTCACACAAATGCCTCCAACTCTGGAAGAGTAGCACTACTGTAAAGAGGAGCCAATAAGGCAGAAGCCATGCCCATGCAGTGGTTCTCCATGTCACTAAAAATTTGCCAGTGTGCTTTGCTGGTGCCTTTGAAAGGAGAAGGAGAAATAGTAAGGACAGAAGGAGAGTTCTGTGTCTGCAAACACAGAAATCAGGGTTGGATTTCCATGAGGTGCTCAGCTCTAGAAGTGTAAAAATATGCACAGTGTGGATGAAATAATAGTCATTTTAGTAGGAGTTAAAAAAAAATCACAGCTGGATGTCAGCAAACAATTTTTATCCCTTGATGTTAATACTTTTCCTGTAGGTAGTACATGTGTAACAGAGGGATGCAAAAAATTACTTGTTTTCTGATATTGGGACCATGGAATGCTGTGGCTGATTAGAGAAACATGTCTGTACCTCATGTAAGGGGACATTTGTAAAGATTTCTTTTTGCCTCTTGTGTAGGCTGTAATTAATTTCTTTTTAGTTTAGAGCAGAGATTGAGCTATGACTTGAATTTAACAGTTCTGATATTTGTAGTTGTGTATCATGAGGACTGCTGAATTTTGACTCCAGGAAACAGTTTCTCTGTTTTTTGAGAAAATGTGTCTGTTCTGCTGAGAGGAAAATTCCATTCTTTGGGCAAAGGAATCCCTCAGCCTTCCTACATGTTCCCTGCCTAGTGTTCCCTCAGTAGCTCTAGAGCACACCTGTCCTGCTATAGTTTTGCTTATACCTCTGCTCTGTAGAAAAACGCAGTTTCTTCGGTAAGCTCGTTACTTTATTTATCTACTCAGAGGAGAGCCATCCTCCACATGAGTGCTGTCACAACTCACTTGCCCCTTGACTGGTATTTCCAGTCCTAATCTCCAGCTAGAGCAATGCACACCTTGTGCCGTATTAGCTGCACACACCTGTACCTATCAGTTAACATGTAGTATGAGTGGCCATAATACAGAGACAAAATACTTCCCAACACCAAAGAAAATTCTAACTTGTCATTCAAAGTTAAACTATGGATTCTTTCACTTATTTCATGCTAAGTCCCATAGATCAAAAATCTTGGACTTGATGAGAATGGAAGGATGTGCAATCACGTTAATCTGTAACCATGAACAATTCCCTGCAGCTTTCAGCTTTCTGGTGTGGGCAGCACCTGTACTCTGCAGAGTTTCACACATCTCATTATCCTCTAGATAACTCACCCACTGCACTGCCTGGGTGCACTGCAGCTTTGTCTTTTCCTATTCACACTTTGGTATTTAAATATGATGTGCAAACATGGGGAATGGGCCACTTATTCACTTTTCAGAAGTAGTCTAATCCAATATAGCCACCTTAATGAAATGCCAGGTATGCTGGTCCTTTTACTGTCATAAAGAGTTAGGAGATTGTAGGAAAATATGACCTTCTATAAAAAGCTGTCTAAATTATCTTCCTGGAGCTTGTATGGCATTACTGATGATTAAAAAGGCAAAGAAGTGGTTTTGAGGCTTATTTTTTTCCATAGAAGTTTTTAATTGGGAAAGTATTAGAGCTCATGCTTATATTATTCTTTGTTCAGTAAAGCCTGTAAGTCACTCATATCCTAGATGATTATTTTGAAGGACAAAATTTCCACAAAATTGCACTTCACAAAACACTTTTTCTGGACTGCTATTAAACAATAAGAATACATATTGCCTGTTTTTGATAAGGGAACATACTTTAGCCACTACCTAAATGACATTAGCATAATACCTTCAAAATATGTGAAGGGTTGTATAAGTATGCAATAACTATTCTGCCTTGAAAACATAGAAATCTGCCTGGTTGCCAACAAATAAGGGTCAGAACAACACACTGTGCTCAAGGATATGTATTTATATATATAGACATTTGCATTTTAAAGTTACAAAAATTTTCATACACTTCAAAGATCCATAATACACATCTAAAATTGTATTTTTTAGAGTATATAAGGTAATGCAATTTAATGCTACCATTAAAATACAGGCTTCTTTCTGAAAGAAATCTAGATATGACAATGACCTAATCCTTAATCTCTTTTTTCTCAACTGTTGACATCCAGTTGTACCAGGGAAGGTTTAGACTGGATGTTTGGATAAATTTCTTCAAGTAAAGGGTTGTCAAGCACTGGAATAGACTGCCCAGGGAACTGGTTAAGTCACTGTTTCTGGAGGTGTTTAAAAGATACGTGGATGTGGCACTTGCCGACATGGTTTAGTGGTGGAATTGTCAGTCCCTGGTTAACAATTGGACTACATGATCCTAAAGGTCTTTCCCTTGATTTTACTAATATTTTCATTCTCACCATTTGTATAGTACCTATAACAGTCAGGCCCCCTGCTCTGGAGGTGTTTAAGCACCAGGAGAATTTATACAGTTATTCATGATAATTATAGAAGATATGTGCTTAAGAAAGCACAGTGCAATCGTTGCACAGCACATGACCAAGGCACTGCCAGTGGTAAAACTGTAACAAACAAATGGGGCAACAGCCTTGTTTTAATGTACTACATTATGAGATGGGAAAGATAAGCCTGAGTGCAAGTAGATAAACAATCCAATACTCCACTGGGATGTTGTGCATCAGAGACAGAATGCAGAGCAGATCCTTTGAGATAAGAGTCATCTCATCATATTTCTTCAGTCTCAGCAGAAAATGAAGAGCAGTACATTTAAGCATGCAGATAGATAAGCTGAATTTAGAAACTGTGTTGAATGTCAGCAAGAAGTGGGTAAGGTAGAATTATGAAAGTAGGGAGAACATGATTTTCTGATGTTATCCATGCACTAAGGTAAAAGAAAATCTTACCCTATGTCTGTGTTCATCTGAGAGATGTATTTATTATGATTAAATGCAGTCTTCCATATATGTGAAAACCTGCAAATATTCACAGACCTACTGCACCATTTTGGTGTATGGTAGATTAAACCATATATTTAGTAATAAAAATTTTTAAACATTTTATTTATACAATTAATTATATCACCATTTATGAGATAAAATTAGGGAAAAAATCCCTACCAGTTATTCTTTGAATTTTCAGCTTTTGAATTTTTAGCTGGTTTGTGGTAATCCATGCAACTTCAGAATATTTTAATGGTTTCATGAAATGCAGGGAAAAATTAAACAAGAAAGTAGTGAGACTTCACATTTTCCATGTCACTTCCTCCATAAGAAGAAATTTGAGACCATTAGCTGTTAAAGTGACCTGCATATGATAGAATCATTGAATGGTTTGGATTAGAAGGGACCTTAAAGATATTTTTAGAACATCATATCCATAGGACCTGATACTTATTTCCAGTAAGACATTGCAGATTATTCTCACATAAAAGGTTAAACATGTGCATAAGTGTTTGCAGGAAGAAGGCATTAAAATGTGCACTTCATCCACCCCAGAAGCAAACCTTGAAGAAAAATGAGACATAAAAATTCCATTCTTTAGACCTTGCTGCTTATCTGGCAATTTTTAGCTGTCAGCTCATACAGCCAGTCTGGAGAAACACCATCAAACAAAAGAGAGAAATCAACATTATAATTATTTTGAATACTTCTTATCAAAACTTATAAAATTACAAAGAAGCAATCAGGACCAACGTCTCACTGCTAATACATGAGTTGTCTCTTCAAGGTTGAATGCACTTTACTCTCAGTGATACCAGAAGAAGAATACTGAATGACCTGCCTTTTGCCATAGGTTTGGAGAAGAGTTGCTGTGCATCAGTTAACACACTGTTGACATTCTTGCATGCTAAAGCCTGCAGACAGTGTTTTCAACCCACTGCCCAACAGAAGTGATCACACAGTTCATTCTTACCTGCAACCAGCAGTTTCCTCATCTTAATTGCCCTCCTAAAACGTTTTACACTCCCCAAATCCACTAAGTAAAATATCTTTAATTTTTTTTATCTTGAAAATAAGTAGATGAATTCAAAAGCATGTGTAGAAACATAAGCTGCAAAAGCTCAGTGCAGATGGCCTCTGATTCTAGTAGGTATGATAGGATTTTATGTAATTTTAAACAGTTTCACTGCTTTTGTTATAATCAGATCACAAATGGAAGACGGATCCTACCTCCTACATTTCTGCCTTTGGAGTTCTTATCTGAACAATGCCACAACAACAAAACACAGTAGTGTATGTCACGCTAAAATGTTTGATTTCTTAATTGTTGTGAAGGACCCATCTCTCTTGGTATATTGTACAGAAAGCATTCCAGCCTTCAAGTGTTTTCCAGATATCTCAGTGTCCTAGTTTTATTGTTTTGTTTGGTCTGGTTTGGCATTGAAACCAGTTTTATGAATTATTCTTTTTTCCAAATAAAGCTATGACTTTCCGAATCTACTTGACAGAAGAATTTTGAGAACATTGGTTGATCTATCTATTGAAATATCCAGATAACACTGTTCTAATCTTTCAAAATACATCTTGAGAATCTGCATTTTCCTGCTGAGGTTTGCTTTCCCTTTGGGTGCACTACCTGAGCCACCACAAATACAGGGGCATAATTTGATTGCAGGCACAAACCAGTCTGTGTAAGGCTGTAGGGTCTTAACATAAAAAGACTAAACCCAGTGCAGCTGGTGGGGATTTTCCTAAGGCATTTACAGCCCTCATCATGCTAATATATTGCAAAACACTTAACAGCTTTATAGGCAGCATACTTGTTAGACACAGAGCAGAAGTCCCCAGTATATGAGAAGATGCCATACAGTTTGTGATAGCAGGAATGGGCTCAGCATCAAACCACATTTCACACAGCTGTGCTCACACAACTAAGCAGCTACACCCACTTCAGGTTCAAATACCAGGACTCAAGTCTCTTGTGATAAGCTGCCATGATAGAAACCACCTTTCCCCTTTAATTAAACATGAAAAAATAAAAAAAAATCTCAAGTTTTGTAATTCTGGTGTCCTACAGATTTTCTAGAATAAAAAAATCCTTTCTACTCCACATTTTTTAGGTAGTAATGCTGAGAGTCATTACTGTAAAATGTTCACTAAGAAGGACAGCAGCATTCACTAATCCAGTTCTGTCTAGTTTCCTAGAAGACTAAATAAATCAAACAGATGCAGAAATGAAAGAAACAGCAGAAAATACAGCATCAGTGGTGAGGGCTGAATTGTGCATCATTGCTTTTGAAAGAAAGACAGGTATTACACACAATCTAGTCTGCTAGTCTGACACTTGACAAACTTGTGGTAGTGTCAAGCTCTTTGAGATACTATCATTAGCTGCCTTTCTAGTGATAAGCTTATTGCAATTGAACAAAAATAGAACATTTTGAGAGGCTAAGGCTAGCAGACTCACAATGAAATGGATTAGAACCCATAATCTGCTGTACGTGTCTGTTTTGACATTGCCTGTTAACAAAGTGTGACCACTCAGCATGCAGCTGTGGTAGCTGAAAAAGAGATATTACAGCCATTAGCAAGAAACAAAACCCAGTATGCTGAGTGTTTCTAGCCCCCAAGTACATGAAGAAAATTCCTACTCTTTTATTATTGTATTATTTACCACATTAATAACTGAGTTGGTGAATGCAGTTGTACAGAGCTCTGGTCAGCTCTTTCTCCCTTCTTGTTTTGCTTGCATGTAATTTTACATGTATTTTCCACTGCAGTGTTTTTCATGCTGATGGATTATATGTTCAGGGTTGCTGGTGTGGCTCTGCAGCTGGAAAGGTTTGAAGATGAGAAATATGAAGTAAATGTGAAAAGGATACAGGAAAGCAATTGAAGTTAGGAACCCACGTGTCACATTTCAAATAAAGCTGGAGATCTGACTGAGGCAGGAAAGGAGAAGCAATCCTCTATGTGCTTTTTTGGTTTTGATCTGATCAGGTAACTTCTAAGTGTGAGGGTGAGGAAGAGTAGTGTTAGGTTGGGTAGGAGAAAAGAGGAGAAGAAACTTCAGGAGGTGGCAGGATCTCTAGGAAATTCTCATTCCTTTACTATCAGATTAGAAAACCTGATGACTGGTTCACTCTGTCCTCCTTTGTTCACTTGTTAAATCCTATATTTTATATCAATTTAAAGTAACTAATTTCATAGCTATTTGTTGATAGATGCTAAAAATTTAGCTTGGGTTTCATATTGTAATTGCTAACTGACTTTATAAATTACTTCATGCAAGTAGATGAGTTGGGGATTTCTGTTATTTTGGACAACTAAAAGAATAATTTTTCAAAAATATGGTCTCCTTTAGTTCTCTGCTGTGAATTTCTCCACAGCTTCATTTGATTAGAGTAGACACCATTTCCTCTGTAGTCTCTCTGAAAGACTGGGAAATAATCCAACCAAATGCAAGATAAAACTACTGAACAAAAAATAAGCCCAAGTTTAGCATTATAATTATGTCAATGTAAAATTGACACAAACTCAGCATAATGACAGCCCTTAGGTATTGGATTCAGGACAGAAAAGTATGCCAACAGAAGAATGCTTGCTAAAACTGAGAGGGGAGAAGACACCTAGAAGAAAATTCTGCCTGTACTCCAAAGCACCAAGCCATCAAATCCTGCAAGAGGTCTTGCTGCCTTGACAGGTGAAAAGTCCAGGAAAAATTATTGCCATTATAATAATTCCTCTGCTGAAAATAGCAGGGAATTCTCATCAAATAATGTGAAAGAAGGCCCTTTGTCAACTGGAGAGAGGTAGACTGATGGAAAAGTTTTTAGTTACTTTATATGTTATGCCCCCAGAGAGGTTATTTGCAAGCAAGTCCAGAGTACGGGCTAAAATGCAGAGAAGGGATAGACTACTATTTGCAGAGAAGAAAAAAGCTATTAGAAACCTGAAAGAGTTATAAAGAAACTATCAGAGGGAGGATTGAAATTGTAGTGTAGAAGAAATGTTGTGTTATTCCACTCCAACTAATAGTGAGAGAGTCTGAAATTGAACATCAACATCCTTTACTTATTTTTTTAATTATTTTGGCATTTTGAATTCTTGTTTCTATTACTTTTAAACATTTTATGCAATGGGTCTTGAGTATATATAATACTCCTTATCATTGCGTTAGTACATATAATATTATTTTAAAAATACAAAAAAAAAAGTCAATTATTTCTGGACAGGATGTTTCATGACCATTTTAAGAACCTCTGAAGACTAAGAGTCTGCTGGGATTAAATGCAGCTTTTAGCTCTTCCCCACACACACCCTAGGCCTGTTGTGTTTGAAACCCCAATTGATCAAATCCCTCTCTACCCAAGCCTGAGACTTGCTTAGGAATGCACTTGATCTTTCTGCTCTCCTTAATATTATGTCTCCAGCTGCAAGCAGTATTAAATTCCCTTTGTAAAATCAATAATGATAAAGGAAGCATGCAAAGATGCATCATCCATGTTTCACTCCAATGAAGCACCCTGTCCTTCTATTTTCCTGTGCATCACTGCCTTAAATCTCAACAACTTGAAATGCCATGTCATTAAGGTATCAATCTGACTCCTTCTGTTTTATGAAGACATGTAAGATTTGTGGGCAATAAGGAGAAATCTATAAGCAGAGATTCATGGTGAAGTCCAAGGATAAATAAGGATTTCTAACTGATTTTTTTAAAGGATTGATTTTAAGGAAGAAAAGGATCTCTATTTTTAAAAAATAAAATAATAAATGAAATGAGAATCCCCAGGGTTAAAAATTAAAGAGACAGAAGTCAGGCCATAGAGAAAAAGGTTAATCCTTAAAGTAAATAGTAATTCCAAATTTTCTGCTTTCTGAGAAAGGAATGAAATAATTGAATCTCTGGCTCACTACAAGGTTTATTACCCCAGTAAACATATAGAAAGAGATTTTGGGGAAAAAAGTAAAACTCAGTAATAGCTTATTCATGTTTCTCTAAGAGCCACTGGAAAAGCTGTGTATTCTGTGTTCATTAGTGAATGAAATTATAATTAATTTGCTGTTTTAGCTTGGAAGAGATCACCTCTTTCTGTGACAGTTTTGATCGGAACAAACCATCCCACCACTAAACAACCTTCTGCTGCAAATGATTAACATTCAGAATTATAACAAAGCAAAAAAAAAAAAAAAAAGTGTTTTTCATAGCTTTAGCTTATCATAGTAGCCTTATATCTTCTTTCATAGCAAGGCTATATTTTTGTACTTGTAAATGCCTCACAATTTTGACAAAATCCTAACAACTGTAATTTATAATTTACTTTTCATTATAAATTTTAAAACCTTTCCAAAGGTGTCAAAACTTTTATTGGATGCTTTTTCAGGGTTATAAATAGATGGAAAACAAACCTCAACATTTTTAATACTTCTGTTATTTCTTTGATACAACTGTATTGTGCATAACTGGTGTAGAACAGTTATCTTTTCACACATTTCAGTATAAATGCATGCTAATTGTATTAACGTGCTTTTTGTGGTTAGGTTGGTTTGGCTTGGTTTTGGTTTTGTTGACAGACTTGGGGTTGACTTCATATCATGTGTACCACAACATCCTAGAGACAGAAATAATGTAAAAAAAAAATCCGACCTAAGACTATTGTCTCTGTTCAACACACTGAAAAAATAATCTTTCAAATAGTGCATTTTAGAAGTATTCTGTAATTAATGTGTTATGTGTCAGTAATTTATGAATACTCAAATATTTGTGAAATATGAAATTATTTTCAGCTGGGAGTTGGAAACATCAGAACTGTGTTATTCTGCATCACTTTAGTATCTAGACCAGTATTATCATTTTTAAAAATTAATTAAATGTTTTGTGACATTAAAAATTGCCCAGATTTTGCCACTAAGATAAACCAAGACAAATATATGTTCATTAAGAGGATCTGACTCCTAATATAATCTATCTATATTGTTTCATTAATTGAATAAAGTATTAAGCATTACAGACTGTGATGGATTTTAAAAGCTACCCTAAAATAGCTGTATTATATTGTAAATGGTGACATCTGTCCTTTAGACTTCAATGAGTGTAATCGCTAATGCCTGAAAACATTTAATTGAATTCAGCTCAGCAACTCACATATACAAATTCTGTATTGGCTGCAATGCTTGCTGGATCAAACCATTGTTTTGCTTGAATTACACATCCAAATATTTGTCATTTTGTTGCCTATTTGTTTTCCCCAGTTCCTACTAAGATATACCCCAGAAATACTGACCTTATTTATAGGCCACTTGCCGTTTTGTCCATTTCACATTAAATCAAGTGTAATTTACATAAGTTTAAAATATTTACACTTCTTGAAGTTGAATTTTTCTATATGATGTGACTCTGTCGAACCTTATGCAGTGAATAAAATTGTGATATTCAAAGTTGTGACAGCATACATGAGTGTGGTCATAGCATCAGGCTTGGTGTTTGTTCTTGTGGAGGAATAACAGTAATTCTGCTTCCTGACTTGTTTTTGAGTCACTGCTGTGCCTATCAATAGGGAGCTTGTCTAATTATTCTCTGAATTGACATGAAGCTAGAGTTTCCATTATACAGTTGATAGAAATTCACCACAGCAATATTGTAATAGAGGCACTATTTCTAGTAATTAGTTCCAATCAAAAGATTCTTCCCTAAACTGCACATACCTGCTTTTTACAATCTAGCAGTCCAATTGCCAAAGGACAATAATAATAATTCTGTTTGCTTTTTATTTGTTTACCTGGTCCCATCACACTGATACTTGTAAATATTTGTAAATCAATGGATTCTTTGTTTACAAGCTCTTCCACAGGGCTTGAGTGTAAATCTTACGTGATTCTTGGGCAAATTATTGCACATTAAGATAAGCATAAAAAATTGACTATTGTTAATTTACACTGCAGTCATCTTACATTCTATTAGACATATATTAAAAATCTCACTTGGGCACTCTTTGAGAAAGTCAAGGTTGTAAGGTCACAGATTTCATGTTCAACAAACCCCACATTAGTTACGAAAGAGAGAGCCTGCAGCCGTGCAAGATCTTGTGATTGGCCATTACAATACAGCATTTGCATCTTGAAACTACATTTTAGTAGTGGTATCTTAAGGTTAATCTGTACAGAAGCTGAGTTTTCTTCAGCTAATTTTTATTCAGTGAGTGGTCTGACTTGCACTACTGAAGAATCCTTAATCAAGTAGGTTTTGCATTCCCAGCCTTGATGCAAAAAAGAACCAGTCAGGTTTGAAAAGGAATTTTAGATTATTTTCTCTCTCTTCTCTGGACCCAGAATAGGAAGATAAATTATTCCCAGTCTCATCAAGGACTGTGACAATTACTGCTAAGATAGATACTTGCAATGACACAGTTATTAGGAAATGTTACAGCATGACTGGGCAATGTACCTTTCAAATCTACTACAGAAATTTGTGAATTAATGCTCAAATCAATGCAGTAAACTCTAATATATTAACTTATATCTAGTCTTAATATTTGGGATAGAATTGATCCAGAAATTGTTTTGTGCATATTAGAAGGAGCTTCATGACAAAGTTTTGCTTGTTTATTTTAGCTGGAAAACCCAATTAATCAAAACAAAAACTCATTATTGGTTTGTGCCATTATAAAAAGGTTTTGCTGGCTAAGCCTTCTCAGCTCTCCAGTGGAGTTCCTGGTCAAAACCAGTAGTGAGAGAGAAACTGGATTTCATGTGTAGGATTGTGGTCTCCAATGTGAGAAGAGAATGCCATGATAAACAGGTTAGCATTATTCTGGATCCATTTTTCCAGGTTTTCCTGCTGGAACTGTTCCACTTCATGTGCCTCATCAGGTATATTTTGAGTCAGAATCATCAGTGTCCCAAATAACTTTCCTGCCTACTGAATTTATCCTTAATAAGTTTATCCAGTGTAGTTCTTCAAAAAGAGATAGACATAATCAGATAGACATTAGACAGATCCAAATCCAGTAACTTCATTAAATGGAGCGTCTCTGAATGGGAAAACAAAACTGGACTTGAGCCAGCCAGAAGCAACAAGAAGCATTGGTAATATTCAGATCATATTGATAGCTGGAAATGGCACATCCTTCAGTCATCAAAGCAGTGATGGCAGTAGGACTGAAGCAGAGAAGTTAAGTCATGTGGATATAATAGTGTATGACACCTGAGATAGCAAAAAATTAAATACATCTTAATTTGACACTGTTCAAAATTAGTCCATTTAATCAGGATTCCTGTGCAGTGCCTGTCCAGCCTTCGGCCACGACTGCTCTGATAAGGAATGCTGGCACATATTATGCCCCCAGCTTTATTTCTTCTCTTCTTAACAGATTGAGGAATTTTTGCTGACACCCATTGATTAAGATTTTTGCTCTGCTCTCACACATCAAAATATGAAGGAACTTGAATTTTGGGAGCTAAAGCTTGAGGTAATCCACTAAGTGGGTTTAGCAGACTGACTGCTGGATCCTGGCTGAGCTGCTTCCCCGAATAATGACTATAGATTAAATGTCATAATAACAGCTGTCAACAAGCAGTGTGCAAAAGAGTTTTTTTTTGAAGTCACAATTTGTCAACAACCTCTGCTCGTGTTGCATAGCAGAGACGCGTTTGATGTGCTGTCTGTTGCCCTCCCACCCAGCAGTGCCACTGCTCTGGGCACTGCACATTGCAAGATGAGTCATGCAGCTCAGACAAACATATACTTCAGCTATGGAAATGAATAAAAACGATACTAGCATGCTGGCTACATGGGATGTACTAAAACTAGATCTTATTCAGTTCAGCAGGAAACTGATTTCCTTTGCATTTGGGACTGGTGTTGGCAGGAGGTTGGAAGTGACCACTCCATGATAGCTTTTGTCTGTAATTGGCCTTTGATATCCTGACATAGTTGAGCTCAGTGGGAATAATTAATCTTTCACCCACTTAGGACATTGACTGGGTAGTTGAGCTTAGCAACATCATCTAGAATTGCTCTGAGTCACAAAAAAATTTGGCACAGGGAGAGGTGAAATGAGAAAGGATAGAAGTCTTCTACAGTCATCAATGCAAGACCATGCAGGGAAAGAAAATGGCAGTCCTCTGCTTTCCTTATAGAGTAGCTAAAAAGTGTTTTCTAAATAACAGTCTAAAATACTGGGTTGATTAAGATCTAATATATGGAGAAAAAAAATTATTTGTTCTGTTTAGAAGGCAGAGGTCTAATACTGAAAAGAGAAACATGATTTTCCTGGCTTAAAAGCTGATAAGAGAGTTGCCTAAAAATAGGTTGCCTTTAAGACAATTTTTAAAGAAAAGTATATAAAACTTGTTACAGCTCCAGTAATATATTTTCTTGCTGTTGCATCTCTCTGCATTTAAATACCATCATTTCAAGTTTTTTAAATAACATCTAAATCAAGAAATTCAGTATTCTGAGAATATCTAATGTACATGAGGATACACATTTTGACAGTCCAGTAAGTAATATTGATTCAGCCAATTCTCAAGAAGCAAATGCAAGAGGAAAAGTCTCCCAAGTGTTCTTTCTTGTACTCCCCACGTTCCCGTCTTACACGAGGAAATCCATTTGCAGGTGTGGGCATTACTGTTTTGGGCCCCTGTTACATTTCCTCAGGTGCTGTAAGCAGCCAGAGGTGACTAAGAAGGGAAAAGATGTGTTTTTAACATTTATTGCTGAATCCCAAGGATGAGGCTACGCACCATCACAGAGAGTGGCAGATCCATTCTTCTATCTGAAAATCCTAGCAAGGCTGTGGAAATCAGAGCTACTGCCCTTCAGCCTGAGTAGACCAGGACACACTGTATTGATTGCCTTATGTTAAAATTCTTTTTAACTCTTCGTAAGCTAGTGGGACTTCCTTACAGATCTAAAAGCAAGAAGAAAAATGGGAGAGGATGAGTAAAGAAACAGTTTAACTACCTTCTACTCATCTAAAATTTGAACTCATCCAGAAGTCCTTGTACCTATGGGAATTTGGATGGAAATGTAGTCAAACGTTTTCTAAACCAGCCTTCCTGTCTAAGTAAATAGGATTTTCTATACACAATTTCAGGAAAAGCATCTTAACAAACAAAATAAAACTAAATAAAATTAAATTTTTTAATTAATTATCATTCACCCTAAGCATGCATGTCAGAATGGATTTGACTTAGTTATCTTCTTTATAGATAATACACCATTAAACTGACTTAGAATTGGGGGCTGGTCCTGAACTGAACATTTTTGTTTTGAATTGTATTCAATCTTTATTCCAAGATCATTTTTAATTTAAATTCCTTTCATTTTTATTAACTGAAATTCAGAGTTAATTTTTAATTAGATCTACTCGCAACATTAAGTATATTTTTCCTTGTTTAAAAATTAATTAAATACTCAGTACAAACAGATTTTTCATTTTTTTATGTGATTTGCCAGATAAGCACAAAGGTATTTTTTGGCAAGCTCCAGTCACAAAATATTCAGTGCATTCTACAGTACAACATGATTTTTTAACTTTTTTGTAAGTTTGGTTCTGAATGCATTAATCTTTATATTTCCAGGTAAACTCCAAGCGTTTAAATGCATGTAAAATATTATCACAATAAATAGATATTTTTTACTTTAGTTTCCCTCATTTAAACATCTTGGTCCTTCTAGCTGTACTAATGCTAACAAATTAACAGACACTGAGAGGTTTGGTTTGGGGAGGGTTGTGGGAAGGAGGAAAGGTTTTATTCTCAAAGCTTACACACAAATTAAATGTTTTAAGTTATTTTAAACAATTAAAAATTCCTTTCAGTGAAATGATGAAATGGCTAAACCTCCTGGATTAACTCTTTCAACTTGGCAAGGATGCATAACATACAGGGGGATGTTGGATTCATGTATCTTGTATGTGAAAGCCTTACAGTCTTCATAAAGTAATAGATAATCATAGAAAGAACAGATAACTAAAAAATCAACTACTGCAGTAACAATAAAAGAACATACAGAATTCAGTTATTTCAATTTATATCATGCTCTGCTCTCCTTCAGCTTTTCTAAGTTCTGATTAATAGAATGTCTGAAAACATGTTAGTCTTTTTAAACCTGTCCAATTAAAGAAAGGTATTTTGTTGAGAACTCAAGAAGCTGGCCAGGTTATCCAGGGTTCAGATGTAGCTCATAAAAATGAAACTTTACTTTTGATATTTTTTTTTAAGTCTTAGCAACATCGATTCTTACCTTTTTGTCTAAGCTTCCTTGGAGATCTTGTTAAAGTTTCACAACTTGTTCCTTCCTCCCTGCTGAGGTTTGTTGTTTCTCTCTGCTTTTAACAAATAAGGTCTTCAAACTTTGAGGTTTGGGATTTCTCTAGGGAATGAATTAAGGAATTCATGTTTCTTTCCAAAATCTTCTCCATGGACTTCTAGCAACTTGTTCTTATTGCAGCTTCACATTTTCCATTGCTTTAAAAAGCAAGAATTTACGTGTATAGTTGCCCACTATTAAGGTAAAGAAAAAAACATGCTAGAAGATGAAAGTTAGAAACCTGGTATGCCCTCTGGCCACGTCCAATCTATTAAGTCTCCATCACAAAACTAATCTTTTGCTATTTTTCCCCTGAAGAAATAGACTGTGATCTCATTGTGTTCTATAAACTAAGAAAGGTCAGGCCAGCCTCCCCAATCTTTGGATGAATGAAATCCTAAGAACTCATCTGTACTTAGGATGATTCTGATTAAGTTAGTGCAGAAATAAACAAGATCTAGCTAGAACAGTTTGAATTTACTTTTCACAGCTGTTTATTGCTGCTTCTCTAGGTAATCATCACAGCCCCCGCAGCTGAGGCCCAATAACAGCTTGTGGGAGTCCTCCCACTCTGATTCAGGGCAAACCAGATGTATTTACTTAAGTCACTGTGGAAGATGGCTCAGGCTAGCCCGAACAGTGACTCATTAGTGCCGCTCAATATGGGGATACTGAGGAGCAACTGTTAGTCCTGAGAGCTAAAGCTCCTACTGCTGCCTTCAAGGAGAGCCCTCTATGGTTCTGGCGACACTGCTACTGAAAAGTAATGGCTGGAAGAAGTCCTTGAACATCCCAGGTTTTACTGGGAGATGTGATTCTTATTCTTAAGAGCTTTGGCCCTATAAATAGTAAAATGAAGACTTGTGTGTAGTTAATAGTGTTAGATGTCATAGTGGGTCATATAGTATAATGCTTTTCTTCCAGTTCAAAGAGTGAGCCCCCTCTTACTCTCAACTTCAAAAAAAATGAATTGAAAGATAAAATATTTTTAAGTAAAATGAAAATTTCTTAATTGATTTTATTTTGGTTTTATAAGTATTTCCATATAAATGAAAATTAATGCTGTTTAACAAAAAGAATAAATTGAGCCCATTTCTTTAAAAATGAATTTTATTTTACATATTTTTTGTCCATGGCTACTGGTAATTTTCTGATCAAATTTGGACTGAAATACAGTTAATTTTTTGTTTTGTTTGGGAAATATCCAAGTTTACATAAATGGAAAAATATTTACTTTTTCACAGTACTGCATACTGATGTTGAATGCTAGACATAGCATTCACTATCAACAACATCTACATTGCTAAATAAAAGAGACCCAGCTTGAGTATTCAACCCCTGTTGATCCCTACCATTTATTTTTTAGGGTAGTCTTCTGATCTCTTTAGGACCTTTTTAACTTGCTCCCTCTGGTAATCTTAGGTGTTGTGATGACAAGACTTAAGAACAGCAACTGGTTTATTTTTCTTTCCTCATTAAATGCTGGTATTTTAGTATAAGTAACTAACAGAAGCTATGCAATCAGTTTATTAGACTACTTGTGCATCTGTTTATTCAAGTTCAGCTATGCCCTGTCATACAGAATCTAATCATCTTTTTTATTGAAGTTTCCTGAAAATAATCTCTTTCTTGTGACATCCATTGCCTCTCTACGAATGAAATTATTACTTACAAAGAACAAGAGGGAGGATGTGAAGCTCTTCCTTAGATCATTTGTGTGGAGCGAGGGATAGATGATAGCTCTTTTGACTGTAACAAATGAAGAAGTATATGGAATCTTTGCAGTAATATCATTAGTTATTATTTATTATGTGAGAGAGACACCACGCCTCTGGCAACTGACAGATTGAGTTGCTGACAGTACCATCTTTCCTCTGGCCATTGCTGAAGGGCAGATATTTATTTCCTCCTAGGCTATTTTTGTCACTGCTTCCTATGCAAGGAAACTAGAAAAAGATATCTGATCAGTCTCTCCCATATGATCTCAAAGAACACTACAAGGAGGATTTCTTAATTCCATTTATAATGACTGAATTGCAATTTCTTAATTACTAAATGGCCATTTAGTAATTAAGAAATTGCAATGTGTATGCATATATATCTGCACACAAATATGTACATATCTAGGTATTTGTGTGCAGATGTATATGCATACATATATCAATATGTATTTGTTTCTCTGAGAAGTTATGTTGACATCAGGGAAATAAATGTTTGGTAGAAGGTACTGTCCCTTTTCTCCTAAACAATTTTTTTAAAAAATCAGCATTAACATGTGGTTAATGCTCATATTTAATTAATGATGTCGTTTAGGGTCTAGGTTTCAACTAAAATTCTGGTAATTTATTCTTGTTTCTCTCAGTCTGGGGAGAGGGCCTGCAATACTCTGTGGATCATTTTGTTCCTTTATTTTGTGGCACTGATGAACAGCAGCTCCATGATCCACCTGTGTGGAAGGGTTCATGATAATTGTGATTCATAAATGTTATCCTCCATTGTGCTATTTTAGAGCAATACTCAATCCAGGTAATTACGCTCTGTTGCCTCTGCTGCAAGCAGACACTCTATAAATCCTTCAGCCAAGGTGGGCTTGTCAGGCTGAGAATAATGTGCAGGCCCTCAGAAAGGATTTATATTCAAGGTCCATTTGATAGGTGTGTTTTCCAGTTTTTCATTTCTCAGAACTGATGACAAGCCAAACTATTTGGTTATTCCCTACTGATGCTGCTCCAGTGATGGGATGATCGAAAATCTGTGATTAATTTAGAGTCACTTGTATGCTAGTACTAGGCAATTTTGACAGCCTGACTTTCAGTATCGATTTTGTGTATAATTTACAAAAGAGAGGCATACCAGGGATGATGATGCTTTGAAAGTTGTTTGCATTCTTCTTGTAGACACACACCACTGCATCAGAAAAATCCCAGTGATATAAAACACATTTGAATCAAATAGTCTTACCCCTGCTCCCCTGTCTTTCACTCATGACAGATTTAAGTTTAAAAGTAAATTAAAACAATCTTTCGGCAGTGTATTAACAAGAGTCTATCCCAGGAAGTTAGAGTACTAAGGGTATTATGATCTTTTTAAGACCTCACAGTCTCAAAGTCTGAGAGATCATGGGATGCTTTTCTTTTTTTATACATTCAAACACAAGAGTAAGGAAGAACATAATGCCATTTGACAAATAAATGCACATTATGGTCATGTTTTAGAAATAGCAATTTTAGCAATCTTTTCTTTCCTAGAAAAACATGTAGTGTTTAATTCATTTTTCTGTTTTAAAAATTGCAGTTTCTTTTTAAATCCACGGCATTACTTATGTGGGAAAAAGAGATTAGTATTATATGAGAGTGTATTGTTGGAGCACATGAAAATTCATCTGATGGGAATGAAGGATTCTAAAAATTGTATAAGAGAACACAGGATATCAATTTTTATAACATCTTCTATTTGGAAGTACCAGAAGAACACTGTGAAAAGTTTAGTGAGGCCCAAGGAGAACAGCCTTCAGTACATGGAAAAAAATAGTGAGTCAGTTTTAGCAGGGAAATGTTCCTCTCTGGTAATTGTGATAAATGGGTTGGGTTAATCTTCCCTGACATCTTCAAAACTGTGAACTTTTTTAAGCAAATAGAAGAGATTAGTGCTGAAAATGAAACTAATTCACTTGCCTTTCTTATTACTGAAATAGTCAAGATATGTAATGATATGTATGATATGTAAGATATGTTAATCATTTTGCCAAATAATTCCCTTTTGGGAAATTTGCTAAAATGTTTTTTTTTTTTTTTTTTTTGAATTTGAATAATGAAATTATTTACATGAGTCTAGATAATAACAAAACCAAAAATACCTGTAACATTATATGAAAAAATGGATGTCATTTTAACTGAAAATGAAATAAAGGTGCTGCTGCTAATATTAAAAACAGTGAGTTCATTTTCTGTTCTGATTTGTGCATTTTTTGGATTCTAAAACTACCCTGTGGGACATGAAAATAATACAGGAATAAGCCAATTTGGAGTGTTCTGATTGATTGTATCTTAGATTTTTTAAATTTTTTTGTCATCAGATATTAAGCTAAATATATTAGTACCTATATCCTGCTGCTTTGCTAATACTGTATCAAACTGTATTATGTGTAGTAAAATATACAGTATCAGATGAACAGCAGGTAAATATGCAGCTGTATATACAAAATGAAAACAGAATGCAATCTGCAATTTTGGATGGCTTGATCTGCAATTAAGCCATCCAAACCCATTGAGAATAGGGATACATTTAATGTGATCTGTAAAGCTGACATTTTCAGAAAGAAAAATTATATCTTTTCAGCAAAAGTGCAATATGTACAAAAATATCCATCTCATGGTGAGCTTTCCTTGTGACTGGTTTTGATGAAATTTTCTTTTACCTATTCTTGACCAAACTGAAGGCATCAGCCACTTGGCTGATGAGGACTGCTCAGTGAGAAGGACTGCTGACTACTGCAAAGGCTATGTTCAAAGTGTGTTGCTGCTGGTAAGGGCAAGGTCCCAGATCAGGAGCTAGCATCTCAGGTGGTAACAGAGTATTGTGATCATGGCTTTCACTGGTACAACAGCTTTTTAACCTCTTTCCTAAGTGTGAATTTACCTGCTGCTTTCACAAACATGCAGATCTCTGCATGTCCTGCTCTACTCTGCGCTCATGCAGCCTCGAGTCCTCGGTGCAGTTTTGGACACCACAATATAAAAAAATACACAAAGTTATTAGAGAGCATCTGAAGGAGGATCTATGAAGATGGTGAACAGTACAAAGAAAGCCTTATGAGGAATGTCTGAGGTCACTTGGCTTGTTCAGCCTGGAGACAGTATGGACTGAGGGAAAACCATATTGTGATCTTCAATATCCTCACAAGGGGAAGCAGAGGGACAGGAACTTATCTCTTCCTCCTGGTGACCAGTTGTAGAGGACCCCAAGGAATATCATGAAGCTGTGTCAGGGAAGATTTAGGTTAGATATTAAGAAATGTTTGTGCACAAGATCAGCAGGAAGCAGTCCTGGCACCAAGCCTGACAAAGTTCAAGCACTGTTTGGACAACTCACATGGTTTGATTCTTGAGGTTGTCTCGTGCAGGGCTAGGAGTTGGCTTCTGATGATTCTAGCTGTTTTTTTATCCAATTCAGGATATTTTGTGACTCTATGATCTCAAGTGACCAAGGCTGCGTAATTTGTCTGTGTGGCACAAAGGGAGCATGGACTCAAATACTGCTCACTTTATTTGAAAAATATTGTAAGAAAAATTCTTGTATTACAGTGGTAAAGAAGGTCCTACTTTTTCCACATTTTGTTGTTCATTATCTATTATATCAACTTTGATTCTCTGATCACACCACCATTTGTTGTCTGGCATGATCACAAAGAGAACAGCACTGCACAATATTGTAAACACTATGGAAACTTTTCAAAGCACTAGATATATGTTATATTTATTTTAGAAGGACTTTACTCATAGGAATCCTTGTTATCTTCATTGATGCACTGAAGCCAAGGATAATTCTAAGTAATTTACGCATCTTTCCAGAGCATGGAAGTTAGAAAACCTTTTCCCTAGAACCCCACAAAGTCAATGAGGAGAAAGAGATGCACTTCTAGAGGTCCAGATCTTGTATTTCAGCAGATTGCAAAAACTGTGTATTGTACAAGAATTCTACAGGAGTTATGTTCTTCATTAAAACTCCTAAAAGGTGGGTGCCACTGGTGAATCTGATGCCACTGTATAATGATGTATTTTGAAGACCCATACTTGTATAATTGTAGTAACTGAAATAATTTGTAGGACTTAACTGAAGTCATACTGAACTTAAGACTTGTGTCAAAATTCTGAAGCAGGCATATCTTCATGCCTCACAAATTACACTGAAGAAATGTATGTGTATATTCAGTCAACTAACGTATGGTGGCCTTGAAAGTATCACAACTGAGTGGGTCACTAACAGAAAGGTCTGTTTAAAAATCCATATGTCCATCTTTTCAGAACAAGTAACTTAAAGTATCAACGGAATTGTACTTTATGTTGTAGGAGAGTTCATAGAATTAATGAAGAAATTAGCAACCTGGTTGCTGATTGTCAAGACAGAACCAATATTTTTCTAGTTCTATCTAGCAGCTGCCTTTCTTTTTTGTCACAGCCTACTTTTGAGTGCTGGGCACCTGGGTAAGGGATTTGCACGGACATAGGAAAAGGAAGCTAAGGGTTATGACAGCCATGACCACAACAGCATGAGCATCTCAGGCAGGGAATTTCATTACAATATAAGTTCATATTTAGTGCTGTTCCAGAATGTTTTTATTTTAGTTATTCTGACACTTTTTTCATATTAAAGCAAAGGAAAGCATGAGGTTTTGCATTTTGTTTCTTTATTTCTTTCCAATTCTAACAAAAAAAAGGTGAAATGTAAATGACAACATTTAAAGGGAAGGTGGGACTGACAGGGGGCTTTTATCTTCAACATGGGTACAGCAGCCAAGATATTTAACACATTTACCAGGGTATGCAAGTAGAAGTCCATCTGATGACCCAATAATGAAATGACATGCAATATTCTGTGATTGCCCTCAATTACCCTATGCAAAGCAAGAATTAATTACTAGCATTGGAAAAATTCACCTTTGTCCCTCATTTCAGTCTCTCATTTATAGTGAGTGTTTCTCAGATGGTACTAATAGAGGTCCAAGTACTTGATAGCTGTGGGTTTTTTCCTTCTTTTTTATTGTAATGGAGCCAATCCTCTTACATGATAAGTATAGTCTAATCAATCAGTGGCTGAAGTAAGCATTAAGGTATATACAAAACATTTTAAAAGTGCTGAACCCACCCATGTACTGTTTAGCACTTTGTTGTCCAGAGTTGTAGTACACAGGATAGTTAATTTGATCCATTTGTTTTGCAACAAAGACTGCCACCACCAAGTTATTTGAATGTGATGTTATAAATCAACTTGAAGGCTGAATAAAAAAATAAATAAGCCAAATAAAACCAACAGAGATTTATGACATTTTGTCTGTTTCCCCTCATTGAATCAAGAGATGCATTTCTAAACAAAAAGCAACGCTAAATGATCATTACCCAAGATTCCCTTTGATTCCCAAGTTGCCAATATAGTATTATATTGGTGGAAGGAACTGTCTGCTTGCATGTGATTTTAAGCTACATTCTGTCTCTACATATTTTGTACAAGTCTAGTCATAAATGCAGAGCCAGAACCAGAAATTTAAAGAGAAATTACTCAAAAA
The DNA here is from genome assembly GCF_031753505.1 of Anomalospiza imberbis. NCBI lineage: Eukaryota > Metazoa > Chordata > Aves > Passeriformes > Viduidae > Anomalospiza > Anomalospiza imberbis. Next base: position 105,606,186 of record NC_089682.1, read on the forward strand.
ACATTTATGAGAATAACATGTATCCATTTCATATTTATTTTATGATTAGTTTTACTCTTTATTCAGGTCTAATTTAACAGGTAGAAGTGATGCTGTAGTAATAAAAGAGAATGTAATGATATAGAAGAATGGACACTACCATCTTTATTTGGTTCTAGACATTTTCTTCCAAATAAAAAAAGGCTTAGGAGATGTGTATACATAGAATTTTAGATGTTTCTGAGTTCCACTAAGATTTTTTGTGTTCTCTGGTATAACAGTGAGGTGCATGCTAAGACTGAAGACAAGTGCACGGAAGGGAAAGGTAGAAGATGAGAAATCAATTCCAGAGTCAGTAACAGAAATTTCCAGTCCCCCGTGCCAGCTGGAGAGTGCTAGTAGTAAACTGCTGGTGAAGTGAGAACAGCTTCCGAAATCAGTTGTTCAAATTAACCTGCTTGACTTTATTGTGAAAGGTACTGTAAATACTCATTCACTCAGGAAAGTGTAGGAGGAAATTTCAACAGCTCTCTTTTCTCTTTCAAAAAAAATCCATGGAAAGAGATCTCTCATCCAAGTAGACACCCCTAATGTGTTGGCAGTATCTGAAGTAGTCATTCAAGGTTCCTTTACAGAAAAAGAATAGGTACTTCTAGAGTGCTATTCTCCTCCTTTCTTAGGAAGAGATCTGGCACAAAGTACTTTAATAGCTCTATAAAATTCCTAGTTCTCACTAACACAAAAAAAAAAGGAGGCCTGGAAAACAAAATTTGTTGTAGATGTCTACAGTGATCTATAGAGAGATGAGATAAGTCTCATCTCCATGACTTAAGAGTGCTTTGATCCTATTTGGTGCTAAGTCAAACAAGTTATTTTGAGTTATAACTGGAGGTTTAGGAGGCTGATCCTAGCCATTTCTAACAGTTAGAAGATTTCAGCTGAAAAGGATTTAAAATAAGCTCTTTGCCTTTGCAAACTGAAGGAGAATGAAATCTATTACACACCAGCTGCATCTCCCATCAAGAAAGCTGTGTTTTACTGTGACAGACTGGGTGGGCATCCATATCAATTTGGCATATTAACCCAACATGAGTGAATGAGTGAATGAGTGAATGACAGGAGAGACAGCCAACTCACCTAATCCTGTAAGTGTATTTTTAATTACTTCCTAAATAAATGGTCACAACAAAGGTGCTTCAGCAACACAAAAACACAATCAGACACCAGTCACGATGTAGACTCCCTCACTGAAGGCTCACTTCATTCTATGTATAGACTGCATTTTGTTTCTTCTTTAGCATTTTTAGATTAATATTAGTGAAAGATACCATAAAAGTTTGGGTTTTTTCTTTTCCTAAAACCTCTATTTTCTTCAAATTCTATCACCACACTTTCTTACATTTCAAGTTAAGGAATTTTTTCAGGATTTTTTTTCTGCTGAAGGGAAATATTTTCTTTTCAGTAAAGTAGAAGTATATGAATCCAAAGGATTATAGAAGTCAGGCCACAACTCTGGAGTTAAGGTTCTGTTTTCATGGAAAGGAGGATTAAAATCCTTCTCTTTCACACATTACAAATTGAAGTAAGTTTTGAACCTAAACTGCAGCCTTCACAGAAACAGGGTATAGCCGCGGAAAAAGACAAGCTCAGTAGCTGTGCATGGGGGTTTTGTTGTTATTTTCTCCCTCTGTTTTCTACCTATATTATTATTAAGCTAATTGGAGACTATATATGTCTGGGACTGTAATTTGTTTTAATGAGTTGCAGTATCTGCAGGAGCTGCACTGACCAGCTTCAAAGAAAGACAAAAGCTTTGCTGGTCTGAGGCATTCTTAACAGTAACACTGACCCAGAAAAGTAAAAAAATAAACAGAAAGAACCTAAATCCTTAGATTTTGTATGCCTGTGGCTGAATATCACCAACACAGTAAATTGTTATTCTGTCCAAGAAAATCATGGGTCTATTTTTTTTTCCTGACTTCACTTAAAGAAGAAAAGCACTGGGCTTGGTGACAGAACCAGGCTGGCACAATGGTTAATGTGAGGTTATGTACAGCAGTAGTGCTTACAGAGACCTCTGAGAGAGGAGGTACAGTGGGTGTCTGCAGAGGATTGTGTGAGAACGTTGAATGAGCCAAAACCACAGTGCTTTCTCCCTGGGCAATTTGTGGTGTTAAAAGCTTCTCTTTAAAGAAGAGTGGGAGAAAGGAGTGAAAGGGGAGCAGCTGCTTATATTCACAAAAGCACGTGGCTTAGTGTGTGGTAGGTCAGTGGAAGCATTTCAGTTGTTCTCACCCTAGGAATACAGAAATGCTGAGGTGAGTAGGGACCCTCACTGAAAATCTGATTATCTTAGTGTCTGAATTACTCCTTTTTTTTAGACAGTATATGCTGGTAAAATCTGGAGGCTTTGTAGGATTCAGATGATAAATGTTTGTAAATTGTTGGTTATGGCATCATTAAGGTTTACAGGATAAAGAACAAATTTGAAACATGGTCCTGATAAAGCAGTAAGTATCTGCCCTTCAGGATGAGGCTTAGGTGAAACTTTAAGGAGCAATTAAATGTATTATTACAACATTGTTAACATCTGACTATATTTCACCTGTAAATGAATAGGCTTCTACATAGAAAACTAGTAAGAATATAAATTGCTGAAAGAATAGATTTGTTTTCCATTGGTTTACAGGAATCTTGATATTCAGTGAACCATCCCTAATGAATGTTCAATCTGTACACAAAACAGTTAAATGAGTGAAAGTTAACAGCAGTAAATTGTGGCCTACATTGATTTTCTAACCTGCATACACTGTAAATTTTTCACATTGAGGCTACCCACAAAGTGTTTTGCTTTTCACTTCTCCGATTTCAGTTTGAAATAACTGAGAGAAAGCTTTCAGAATCTCCTTTCAGACCCATCTTTTGGAGGTGACCTTTGACTTGAAAGGAACAGTTAAAGCAGGACTTCAAATATCAGAAAATTATATAATTTTCAGTGATCTTTTATTATTTGGCCTAGTGGCTGAGATGGTGAAAATATAGTATTAAAATAAAAATTGCCTGGAAAATCAGTAATTACTTGGTTTTAAGATTTCTTGGACAATGATTGAGGAAGAAATTAAAAATGCAACCTTCTCACTGAAAAGTCAGGATCCCTCCAGTAATTTTGCTTTCATAATCTGTGTGTCATTGACACAAGGGTCCTGTACATAAAGGTTTTGATCAGGATATAGAGAAGAATTAAATAAAAATAGATGTCAAGGCAGAAAGCAAAATTTTACATAAATGCTTAATTTTTCAAGAGAGGCAGCTACATTCCATCCAAAATATCAGTCTTTTAGTTTTCTAGTTTGTGATAGTATCCTCTCCAAGGGATTCCATCCCATGAAAGCTTATAGGAAGGCAGGAAGCTTTTTGGTCTTCATATTACAAACCAATTTTAATGCAACTGTTCAGATCCAGCTCTTTTGCTGTTTAAGTTTTGGGAAAACAGCCTGTCATTTTCATTGCTGACTTAAGATGAAAGTTTTGACAAAATTACATGTTTTCAATATTTTTCAGTCTTCACTTTTCATCATAGGAAACTAGGCTTCAAGAATTTCTGCAAAAGTAGAGAAAAGGAAAAAATAGGACTAAAACTGAATATTGTGTGCATTGCCTTTGTGAGAAAACTCTTTCCTGTTCTGTAAAAACACGTGATTATTGAGACAGCACATTTTCATGCACATACACTCTGTTTTGGTGGAAGAGGACAGTTTTAGGGCTAGTCTGTTAATTAGTTTCTCTCTAGAAGAGATTGTAAATATAATTTAGGGCTTCACTGTCAAAAGTTGGGTTGTTGTCATGGGGTAACTATCACATATCAGAGGCAAAGTATAATATTAAGGTGAAAACAAGCCAATGTCATTTAGTTCAGAACTAAATTGAGTGCTCTAAATGACTAATAATTGAAAAGAACAGGAAATTAATTCTATGAGGAAGTTAAAGTCAGCTAGTGAGGAGTAGTAAGTAAGCAGTCCCAAAGTAAGGAAAAACAAAATCTTTATTTTATCTAGAAAGCAGGACTAAAATTTATTTTAGTGTTGCTTTTTCTTTTTGTTTAAGCATGCTGTGCCCATACTGACGTTCATAGCAAAGTTCAAGTTTTGGTTAGTTCCTCAAAATGCTGTCCATTCTGTGAGTGAAATTTTCCACTGAATTAAAAGGAAGAGGCTTCTTGCAGCTGTGCAAATGTTGCATTTGGACTAGATGATCATTGTAGGTCCTTTCCAATTGAAATAGTCTTATCTATTCTATTTACTAGGGAATTAATCTTTTTTTCTCATGGCCACATTCTAAGATGCTTGATACCTGTGATCTGAAATACAGTCTCCATCCCCCAGGAATCAGCTGCTAGCAGGATTATCCCATCCCTTTACCACTCCCAGTTCTGATGGAAAATTCTTACAGAGCCTTGCTTTTGGTTTGCATTTACTGTTAATTGCTTTTTTGTTTCCAGATCCATATATGTCCAGTTGCTCCTCTTTCTTATTGCACCAATATGGAATTTAAGATTAAATAATTCTTTTCCATCCCTCTCTAAAAGTATAGAACCGTATACTGTAAATATATTACTTTCTGCATATACAAAAATTAGGTGTAGCATAAAGGACAAAGGTACAGAACTATTTCTTGGTAGGGAGTTTAAAGCTTCTGTACTTATTTGCATTTTTCTGACCGAATCATAGCTAGTAATTAGTTTGCAGCTGAATCATAGCTAGGAATTAGTTTGCAGCTACCAATCAACTGTTACCTGGTGAAAGAGTTTATGCAGCAGGAAATCCTACATGTATTTGTTGTTCATGAATGTCACTTCAAAACTACTCATTGTGAAGAAACATAGTGCTGCTTTCGTCCTGGTCAACTTCTGAAATGTGCATCTTCTCTGGCTCTGATATGCCTCTGAGCCATTTGGACTAAGTCCAGGTAGAATATTTTCAATTCAACAAATCAGCTTCCTGCTGTTGTACATTGCTAAGGAAGGTGCTCTCATACTTGTAAATAACAACAGATCATATGAAAATGACTCATCTGTAATATGAGACTTCATGCAAACCAAAGTATTCATTTTAATCTTTGCATGCACATGGTGAGAATTCCAGCATGTAGACAGACCTTGTAATAGAGGTATGAAATTCTATGGATTATATCTTTAAATAAAGAAGTCACTAGATCTTAATTTTATACTAAAAAATTGTCTTAACTTCCATGATTAAAGTGATATTTCAGGAATACAGAGAAACAGGCACAATATGTCTAGAGCCATTCCAAAAGACAACAAGGAAAATATGCTGGAATTTGGCAGCAGACTTTTGAAATACAAACTGTACTCCTCTGCTGACATTTCCAGTGACTGTACTGCAGGTCAAGAGGGTCTCAGAGGCCTAAGAAGCTCCAAAATCTGATAAAAATCTTTACACTTATGAAAACCAGATTATGCCTTTTGAATTTTCATAGTACTCTTTTAAACTAGTCCTTTTTCATATGCTTTCTTTTTAAAATTGATGGTGTCATATAAAATGAGAGCAAAACAAAGTGATTTTCCTTTGAAGATACCAACCCACTGGTGGAAGTGCATTATAGAACCCTATGCTCACTTATAAATGATATCAATAGTCACAGCCCCCAGAAAGGTGGTTCAGGGTTTTTTTTAAACCAAGATCCAGTAAAAGAATTTGAGAGCATTTAGGCATGTGCATTTGAAATTGTGATTCTGAGATTTTACATGATTTTGCTGCCCTGTTCTTGGATAAATAGAGCTTCCATCAGATACACCTTACTTTCTGACCTTCAACTTTTGCACTTCCACACCCCTGAAAACAGCACAGACCAAATCAGAATCACAAAACATAGGTACTCCTCCAAATCACCAAAAGTTGCAGATAATGGTTAATTGTAGAGCATCGCTAATGGAACCTGTAGGATGTAGTTCCCCCAAAAAGGCCACAGTGATTTCTGCTTCACATCACGGTGCTTCTGCTGTAACTGTCGATAGCTGCAGCACTTTTCTAGAAAAGCCTACCTTCTGCCCCTGCTTCGGCATGCATGGGTACAGTTCTGTGTTGCTCAGGTCCTGAGGATATTGGTGTTTCAATAGCAGTGGACTGGTTGTACAGAGAAATCAGAGAGGGAACCTATGGATAGGAAGGCTGAACTATAAGAAAAGACAGACATTTCAGCCTCCTTTCATTCTTCAACATCGTTACTGTGGGAAACATTTTCCTAACTGTGGGGTTCTCATGTAATGTTTAATGGTGTCAGAAATCCCACTTCAAGTTTCTTGTACTCAGTCTTCTGGCCTTGGCTCAGATGTCTCAAAAGACAGATGAATGATGCCCATTGGGCTTGCCATTGATTAACCTGCTGCTGAGTAAGGTAATTGGGATATGTGTTTTGCATATAATTTACCAGAGGTGTCACTTCTCCCACTGTGAGTAGATGGACTTGGGATCTCTCCACAAACCTTCACAAGACCCAGGCCTTAAAAAGCTTCTATTCAGTGCAGTCTATATTTCATAGGGCTGAAGAACAGAAGTGCCCACTATTATGGCAATTTGCCTGCATTTTTAATTTTCTTTAAGGGTTTGGTTTTTTTGGGGTTTTTTATGAGAAAAGGTAGCTGCTCATACTTGATAGGTACATTTTAAAGGTAATTATATTTTAGCCTGAATAGCTGACATTATTTTGAAATAAAATGCTAGAAATAAACCTATATTGTGTTGAGAGGGACCTGACCACACTGTAACCAAAAAGCATTACTTAGCACCCTTTCTTATCTTTCAAAAATGCTTCGCCATGATAAGCATTCAACAAGTATTCTTTAATGTGAATCCTTTTCCTGAGTATATCAGTCAGTTGTGACTTTACAGTGTATATTTATTAAGACATGGAAACATGTTACTAAAATTAATTTTTTCCTCTCTTGCCCACTCTACTGATGAGAATATGAAAATCTCTGTTCACTTGGAGCCATTCTGCTGATTGCTTAGGTATTGCAATGTAGAGGTCATTAAATGTTACTTTTGAAGGTAGATCAAACTAGCTTTGGTGCTAAAACTTTTTTCCACATTGACAGTGAAGAACCACTTGTAAGGAAGATAGTACAAAGAAATGCTTCTAGGTAAAACAAATTCCTTTTGTTTTTAAATAGGTTACCTGTTCAAAGTTCATTTCATTGCTCTTCTTACCCCCTTAAATGTATTTTGAGGAAATGAATATGAAATGAAGAGGCAGACTGAAAAAGGTCACTGCCAAGCACTTTCTGTTATCATGTTCTTTTAGAACAGTTGGTTTGTACCTTGAAAAGAAGAAATGCTGCTCTATGCCTTTACCTTTTGATGCTCTAGATGTTTTATAATATTGCCAAACACATATCAAGAAGGACTATTTAAGTTATTTGAATATTGAATACTCTAGGGCAGACAAATATATTGACATCCAAGACTGAACCCATTAGATTAATGTACATAAAATGCTATATCACATAACAGTAATATAATAGAAATGGTTGTTACTCTTGCAGCTCACATCAGTTCTTGTCTATATCAAACATCAAGGCTGGATGTGGGTCTGAGCAACCTGGCCTAGTGGTTGCTCCTAGTGGCCTGCTGTAGTGAGCACAGGGGAGGGGCTGGAACTAGATGATCTTTAATCTTTAAGATTCTTTCCAATCCAGACCATTCTATGAATCTATGACTTAATTATTCTATGATTCTATTACATTTCTTGTAATATACTTCATTATTTTGTACTTTTGTACATGTTGTACTGTTATTGAAGGGTATATTTTTAAGAAAACATATAATTCTAACCTTATATCTTGTCTTGAAGTGGACTCTTAGTGATTTACCACAACTCTAAATTCTATGCCTGTAAGTCCTCAAATCCTTAGAAAGTAGAGTCTGAACAGTTACAATCAAAGAAATCAGCACTTTTCTTCACAGTAAATAGAGCATCTCTGAATGCACTGCCTTGGGAGCTCATTTCAAGGTTACTTTGTTAGATGGTTTACTATCAAGTTTGATTGTCATCCAGCATTTGATATGGGATATGATGTGCAACTGGGAATCCTTTTGTGCTTCCTATTTCATTGGATTCTAGTATCAATAGCTACTTTGGGGGCTTAGTATCCATTTCACTTCTTCCTGTACATATATTTCAGCAGTATTTAGATTAGAGAAAAAAATTGAGTGTTTTTTTGGGTGGGTTTTTTTTTGCCTTGGTAATTTTGCTGGTTTCCCGCACTCAGGAAATCTTGGTGAAAGGAAAAAACCTGGAATTATCAAACCAATGCACTCTCAGTTGGTTCAGGTATACTAAGCATCTGTGCTGAAAAGGTTTGCATGGAGAAATATTTAGGGCTATAGAAAGACGTGTAATAATTTACATATAAATAGATTTTTTTAAAGGAAAAGGTTGCTTTCAGGAATTAGAGACAAGAGTCATAATGCAAATCATATTTTGTAGACTGCTGAAAAAAGTCAAAAATTAAATTATAAAATATTAAATTATAAAAAACTGAAGACATTTGGGAAAATGTGTTTACACAAAATATGCAGAAATTAGTTGTTAAAACAATAGGCCTTAAGTTTCAGAGCTTTGACAAAAGTAGAAGTTCAGAGTCTTTCGTGCCTGTAAGGTTTCAGAAACTGAGGAAAATATTCTAATACTGGTGAAATGTGCAGTGGATAGCATTTTATTTTCTGTGAAGTGTTAGGTTTCTTTTTAATAATATATGAAAATATTTAATACAAGTGTTCTGGATATGGAGCCAACTCTAACACAAAGCTTTCAGACTAATTTTGGGGATTTGGGGCTTGTTTTGGTTTTGGGTTTGGTTTGTTTTTTTTGTTTTGGTTTTGTTTGTTTTGGGTTCTTTTTGGATGGTTTTGGTTTTGTTTTTTTGTTTGGTTGGTTGGGTTGGTTTTTTCCTTTGTTTTTCTTGTTGTGTTATTGTGGTTTGGGGGTTTTTGTTGGTATTTTCCATCACATATCTTTATTTAGGGATATTGATCATGTTTCTGTAAAATAACGTCTTGCGGAGTATTGAAGATTGTTCAAAGGTTATGATATAGAAAAAGTGATATCTCAGCACCAGACCTGTGTTCTTTGAGAAATGAAATAAAGAAGTAATATCCAACAGACTAGCAACCCCTTTATTTCCCTTACTGAAGGACACAATCTTTTCCTAGTCTCACTTTAAGAATCTGTGCCAAATCGCATTACCTCTTCCTGTACCACACTGTAGATATACTATGATTAAAGGAGCTAAGAAATTTTATGTTAGTAAAAAATCCAGCTAGTCAGGGATTTAGTGCATATTTTGATTGATGTTGTAATATTTTGCAGGTCTTTGTTTCCAGGTTTTAAGTTTCCTGTAACTCTTGTTTCTTTTTGTTGGTTTCTTCTTACATGCCACACTGCACTTCCAGTTCTCAGCTGTCTTCTCTGCCACTGTCTGCATCTCTCCCTCCTTTCTTTTTTTATCCTTCATACAAAGTCTTCAGGGTAAGGCTTGGTGTCTCTGCAATCTAACTAGAGAACTTGAACAAGCGGCCAAAGTCAGATACTGAAATGGGAATGTGATTAGTTTTCCCAGGCAATATCCATGTGAAAAGCCAGCTCTTGCTGCCTTCTCCCACCCACCACCATGTCCAGAGAGGGAGCTCACTGCTCTTTGCTGCTGTTAGCCTGGTTTTCAGTTTTTCACATCAATTGCTGGCCAGCAGGTCCCAGAGAAGCACTTCTCTTTTCTATTAGAAACACGATCTCTCACTGGGAAAGCCATGCAAGTGTTGCTAAGGATTGATAAAAATAACAACCCCCTTCAAGGGTTATACCTCTGTGATACCTCTGGAGCTACACTCCCTAGCTCACATCTTAAAATTTCACAAGTTCTTTCAGCTTGTGAGATTTTAAGAATATTTTACTGAAAATCCGGGATGGGTCCTTATACAGTATGTATTCTCTTATGTCAGAAGGGGGGATTGATATTATGCCAAGAGTTAGTGTTGGAGTTGTACATAACAGGGAATGTGCCTGGGATTAGCTACCAGCTCAAACTTTGTAGTGGAAATAGGAAAGCTCATTTCATGCCTACCAGATCTGCTTGCAATATGATGCTTTTCAGAGGGTTTGGGAAAATTCTTACAGGACAGTACTACTTACTTGAGAAAATTACCTATTTTAAAAAAGATTCACTCAGGAAACATGGCACTAGAAGTTGCAGAGAAGCATCTCTAACACAGTCCAAATTAAAAACGGAAAAAAGTTTCCTGGTGGAAATGGTGAGTGGATAAAGACAACTAGCTTGCCAGCAAAGTGATTTTTGGTGGTTTCTGAGCCCTGTGGTTCTTGCAAAATGTCCTGCATTTTGATAAATAAAAGGGCTCTTGAAAGAAACCTATGTCATTGTAGTTTTTTATTTATAATGCTATCAATTCCCCCCCCCCCCCCCCCACCTTGGTGTACAGTTTACCCCTTTTAATAAGAACAAAAGTCCTAAATAACCACTTTTAGCTTCTGGTTACTGAGTAGGAGAAAAATGGAAAAGAAGATTACTATCAGGGCAGGGTTGTTATTTCCCCACAGTAATTTTAAGCAGCATTTCAGAAAAATATTGGGCTAAGTATTCTATGTCATTCTTTTTGTTTTCTAATCTGAATCAGATATCTATGTGTTATTATTGTTGTACACATCGCATTTCAAGCAGGACAGCCAAAGTTCCTAGTTACCCGTTCAATTCTCAGTTTTCAATTACACAAACAGCATGTCATGTTTCCCAGCATGTAGCCATATAGGTATTTCTGAACATGACATGAATGAATACTCACTGAGAATTCTAATCTCAACCACTATGCAGCAGATCTTATTTTCTCTTCCTCCTTCAAAGCTTTGAAGTTTAGAATTGCTATTAAGGATAACAGGTTTGAGTTTTAAATCCTTTAAAATCAGGTCAAGGAACCAACACCTTGTAAAACCAAGATTAAAGAGCAAGTGATAATGTTTAATCCAATTCTGTTAGATTTTACAACAGAAGAAACACATAAGCAATGGTGCTACATTTTACTCCAAGGCCCAAATTTGTTTGCTGTTCCTTCCTCAAGCTATATTAAAAGTATTAAAGCTTAGCTGCAGTAAATGTTTGTATAGTGCTTAACTTTTAACTTCCTGAAGTATGCTTTATTATTTCTGCTGCTGTAATACATAAGTACTCCACAGACTGGTTGGCTACATTAAAGCTTTCAAATCCTCGCTGAGGCATGCACAGTCTAGTTAGCCCCATTACACTGATGAGGAAATAGGCATAAAGTTATGTATAGATCTTCTGCAAGCAGACATCTCACTCTGCTGGGCCAACAAATAGCCTCCTCAGCTGGATCTTCAGGAAGAGTCCATGCACTGCAGCACCTTGGCAGCTGCTGAAGCAGAATGCAGACAGACACTGCTTGTCTCTGCTTGTGAGAGGTTGTGTGCTAAGCTGCAGAGAAAAATCAAAGGGCTAGGATTTCAGCACTGGACACCTACATCTAAGGCTACATGAGTGCCTGATATCTTTTTCTCTAGTGTTGTGTAAAATGAGACAGGGGTACTTGCTTGTCACAGGCAGCAGTAAAAATAGACATATAGTACAGAAGGGCAGCAATATGAAGTGCTGCATATAATGGGATTTCCATACCTTACATGCATTAAAGGGATGAGTTGTCACCTTTTATGGTTTATACGTGCTCTGGAAGTGTACAGAAGCATCCTTTTCCTCTCTGGTTACTGTGATTTCACTCACTTTTTATTATGTAAATGTATTATACAAGTCACTACCTTCTCCAAAGATAGTGACCCAATGGTAATTGAAATAACATATAGAATCTTATTATAAAAGACCTTTCCATAGTTACAGCTTATTTCTGAGACAAAATCACTACTCATCACCATTTCCTTAAATTTTAAGCCACCATTGCTTACATGGGCTGCCTTAGTGCTTCTGGTTTTAGCCACCCAGTCAGAGATCTGGGCTTTTTGTCTTCTCATGATAGTACATCAGAGACACTTAGTAAGGATAAATAGCAATCTGTACCATGCATTACCATATAAAAATATTTTTTAAAAGGAGAAAATTCGCACAGGAATAAACATTTCTTATGCTAAGTTTTGACTTTGTGCTATAGAAGAAAAAAATCCCCAACCAAACTTAAAAACAAACAAACAAACAAATAAATGTAGAATTCAGGAGCTAATACATATCTATTTTCCTTCCTGTGCATTGCTATTCTGTCTACATTTTAGTTCTTAGTAGCTTTTGTTTTGGGATGTATGTCTTTGGAAGAACCAGATGTTGCATCACAATTGCTGTTGATTTCTCATAGGGTATCACACTGCTGTAAAATCCTAATTACACATGTTTTTCACAGTTCCTGAAGCTAAATGATGATTTTTGCTACTACGACTTCTTTGTTTCTTTCTTTCTTGCATACTGTGGGAATTTTACATCTTCCAGCAAAAATGTACTTGAAATACACAAATTCAGTCACATAGCTAAAAAAAAAGTAAAAGTTTGTTTTCTTGGCTGAGATCCAGTTACCAGCTGGAGCAGGTTAGTTATGCTCACAGGGAACATCTTCTGGTTTGGTCTTATTTCAAAAGACTCTAGTTGCACAGTCACACAAGACCATCCTGCCATGTGAAAGAAAGTGTGGGTATGTGTATTGAAAGAGTGTGCATGATCCAAAATAAAAGATCTAAGGTAGATCCCCCCCCCGAAATGTAGATAATAATATCCCCAGACAGACACAAGCTTCCTTCTTCTGGAATCTATTAGATTATCACAAGTATTAACTCTTAAAAGCAGTGGTGTTTTGGGATGGATAGGAAAGTGAGATCCTGACATCACCTATGAGATGTAGAAGAGACCACCTGAGAATGCTATCAAGAACTTTGTCAGAAAGTGTCTTAAGTAAATACTGTATGGCAGGAAAGCTTGAATCTCATATGCAAAAGAGATTGCAAAAAGATGACAGTGAGTGATGCAACCTGACTGAAAAAAAAGTTGGTACTTGGGCACAATAATTTATTAAATGGTAAATTTTCTAAAATATACTTTGCCTCAGTTATACCTACAAAAATATGTAGCTTTTTCTTGATTTTTTTTTTTTTGTCTGTGAACCAAATATGTGAAATGTGTTATGTACAATAAGGACAATTATCAGTGTAAACAAAGTCTGTGTTAACATCATAAGTAATAGGTTAGAAAACTGGCTCCATTTTAGTTAGAAAACTGTCTTAATTTTATTCTATGCATATTTCTTGTTGTCATACGCAAATAATTTATCTTGAAAATAGTTTAAAATATTTACAGGAATAGACAAAATATTTCATCCATTACAATTTAGTGAGTAAAAAAATCTGGTTTTGTCTACTAAGGGATCGCTGTCTTCTCCTAACTCAAGGAAAGTTAACTACACAGAAAAATAGTCTTTCTTTTATGTGTGTAATATGGTGTTGCCAGTGTTTTCCAATCATGACTATATTAATTGGTGAAGATAATTTTTTTTCCACCATTTGTAATGGAATATTTTGTACAGATAATACTTATCAGTTTTCAGCGTGAATCAAAATACCACAAGTCTTCTATATCTACAGAACAAATTCCCCCTTCTTCCTCAGCTTTATTGTCCAGTTGCTTTTATTGGAAATTTTGTGCAGAAACTCTCTATTCTGTTTAAGAGAAATAATCTAATTCATAAACAAGTTGTATTAATGGCCTTTTGTTATTATGACTGTTTTATTCATTATCTTAAACACCTCTGTTTTCTCCCTGGTGTTTAGCACTCATATGTACTAGAGAGTAATCACATCTGGCCCCGACCCAACCTTCATAATGTTAGGTTAAGCATGACATGCTCTTCTAGAGTCCTGTGCTATGACAGGTTCTCTGATCTTTTTCTTATCCCAATGATCACATGAAAATGACCAATGAGTCCCTGGCTGATCATTTTAATTTGTTATTATATTTCTTCCCAAAGTGTTGAGAAGACAACCATAGATAAATTTAACCCATTCCTTTCAATTGGCCTTTCTGCCTGTCCTTATTTTAATAGAAAACCAGATTCCCTAACTAGCAAATAACCCCTGCACAATTATGACATTCATAAGCTGTAGTTGTTATCAAATGAACATCAGGAGGCAGCTGTGATTCACCAGCTTGTTGCTGCCTACTAGGACTCTTTTCTCTTTATCAGCCATCAAATCAGCACTGCTAGAGCCTTTCACACAAATGTAACTCCAGTAGAACAAGTTTCACCTTATTTGAATCCAGCTCCAGCACAACAATTCCTTGACAGTTTGTTTCCCAAACTGCTATCACCTACTATTATTTTCTGGCTGCAGGTCAACAAGGTCTGTTTCATGGAAAATCCCAAAACTAATAGTTAGCCTGAAGTTAGAAACAATGTTTCTGTTCCCTGCAGGGAATGGTTCATGTTACAAAAGCAGGTTTGCTGGTCAATCAAACCAATTAGCACATGCCTACATGCCTTTCCTATCCCCCAGGATTTGCAAAGTGTCCTGTCATCTTGAAACATATTTCCAAGACTGTGATTGTCATTTTTTTAGAAACGTTGACCAGAAGTGTGAGTGCCAGAATCAAAATCCCAATGGTAATGCCATAAAAAGTACAAACAACTGCCAGAGCTAACATTTTGGTTTGGTTTGAGTTTTTGTTTTGTTTTTGTTTGTTTGTTTGTTTGTTTGTTTTCTTTTTAGAAAGGCTTCAGAAGATTCCATACTTGAAAATAGCTTCTAATATGCTTGAATGCCCTTGGATCGGAAAATTTAGGAACACTTAACATCAGACCAAGTTTTATCTGAACATTATGGATAGATCAAGTAAATAAAAGGGCTGAAGTCTTTGACAGTTAATCACAACCTTAGTTTTCAAATAGGAAGAGCAAACACTGAGTGGGATTCACATGACCATATACATTGTGGGCATCTGCACTGCTCACTCTTGTTATTTTTACAGTCAATTAAGACAAATAGGAACTTCAGGGTGCCATTTCTATGTCTCTAGATTGCATTCCACATCTGCATTCTAAGAAGCACTAACTAAACTCACTAACTAAACAGGGACTCTGATGTGACCAATTTGGATACAGGTATTAGCAGTAACAGCATGCCAAGTTAGGTGATGTGAAACCAATCTTTTAAATCATTAAGTCACAAATCAAACCTTTTCCCAAACTCCCTTTTTACCTTGCAGTATAAACACGGACTTGTTTAAATGAATACAACATTACCTGTGCTCCTGTGTCATGAATTGTGACAAAGTAATGGAAATAGGAATTTCATATCAAAGAGCAAGTATGTCTTTACTGAACCATGCAGAATTAGCACAAGCTTCACTCACCTTTATACCTTGTCAGTGAAAGTGGGCACATGAGCACATTTCTTCCCCCTGCAGCACAGTTTACATTAGTTAAATACAAAATCATAGAACAGTTGAGTTTGAAAGGGACCTTTAAGATCATGTAATTCCAACCCCCTTGCTGTGGGCAGGGACACTTTGTACTAGAACAGGTTGTTCTGAGCCCCATCCAACCTACCCTTGAACACTTGTAGGCATGAGGCAGCCACTGCTTCTCTGAGCAACCTATTCACCACCTCACAATGAAGAATTTCTTCCTAATATCTTGCCTAAATACCCATACTCTTTATAGGTAAATTCTAACACAAGAGGGGAAGGTAAAGGAAAGTTTGGGCATTTTTTCCTACTTTTATCCATAAACTAAAGATATTTTTACTAGCTTTACCTTGACTTTTTTTATCAGTGTTTTCTTTCTTGTTTACAAGCTGGTCATCTTAACCTGGATTCTTTGTAGCTATAATAGATAAGCATATAGGGAAATTATATTCTCTGTCACTCTCATTAGGTATTTCACCAGACATAATTTAGAAGTCCTGTATTTGGGAAATAAACATTCAGAACAAAAATGGAAAGGGGAGTCATAAGAGTCTAAGAACTCCATGAAAATTTAACATTCAGTCACGGACTATAAAGATGTAAAGTACAATTGATGATGATGATGATGATGATGAATGAAAAAAAATGCCAATCTAGAAAAATCAGTCAGAAATTCTGATGATATATTTGTAAAAATAAACATTTTCTTGCCATTTAGACAATTTTATGGAAAGGAATTAATTTTAAATTTTTGTAGTCTAAACAGTTAGAAGAGGCCTAGAATGCATGTTACTCCAGGGTGATGAGTTTAAGATTTTTACCACTATTTTTATTTTGTTATGAACAGGTATGCACTTAAGTTTACAAGTGTGGATCTCAAGGAGCAGTAGTCTTAAGATATGTCAATGAGTTGATAATCATGTCTATTTTTACCAATCATAGGTTTATTAATTTCTGAGATTTTATAAAAAATATTCTGATTGATGCATAGTTCAGTATTTTTATGCTCACTTACTAGAAATTGCTGTGGTTAAGTACATTAGTGTTTATAAAAATGTAGAATACTAATTTTAAAAGTTATGTCTCTAGCATACACATAAACATCCACACATGGGACAATAGCATGGAAGATATACAATAAAGTCAGGGTGATCAGTAGGATATTATCTGTTTTCCCCAGAGTTTTAGAGCCACATTATCTTGTACCACTGACTTTCCTGGGGTAAGTTATATGTTAGGAGTCATACTGAGTTGTTGCAGTTCTTTAAGGAATGGTATCACCCTGCAGCAGAACCCCACAGATAGGAATGTTAGAATGACCCTTAAACCCTAGAGGGAACCTATTGGCCAGAGGCCAGATGGCCCCAACCCTCCAGAACCTAGATAAAAACCCACTCCGCCATTGTTCTGTCTCTTTTTCCTCCTTCTCCCCAGAAAATAAACACATGGAAACTGAGCCTCTCTCTCCTGGCTTCTGAAGCTCTGCTCCTCGGCCGTCCCACAAGACTGAGCTAGCATAACAGTTCAGGGGTGCAGTCAGAGGGGATTGCATTTCTGAGTGGGAAATGAGAAAGAATCAACTGCTTTGATTCTGTGATTCTGCACAGTTCAGGTTGATTTGGGCCTCTTCCTCAGTTCCTGGGCTCCTGGTTTTTATTTGCTTGTTTGTGGCACAGGTTTTATGGAGGATATTTTTCCTGTGTGGAAAGAGTCAGTCACATGCTCAGTAAAAAAACTAATCATAATTCTTCCTAATTGATGGTGCTTTTCACTGTTTTGGATAGTGATGAGTATAATCTTTCCTTCAAGATTCCAGAGTTCCAGCTCCAAATGAACAGTGTGAATGATATTATTTCTATAATTTAGTATAAACATTGCATTTTATTTTCTAAATGCTTTTCTTTTTCCTTTTATTTATGCACATCTTGAATTGTGAACATTTTTAGCAAACTTTCATGGGACAAAACCCTGTATGCTTTACTCAAAATTAATAGTTTATGATCCCCCATGGCAGGGGGATGGAACTAGATGAACTCTAAGGTCTCTTCCAACTGAACCATTCTATGATTCTGTGATTCTCTATGTGTATGTGAGTTACTATGCTGAAGTAGCCCTTAGTCTGAAAACCACACATGATAATTCCATCATTTCATTAAGAGACGCGGAGAGGTGAAACTCTATCTTGGTAGTTATATGGAGAACAAATCTTGCCAGAGGCCTGCAATGGTTGCTTTGTGTCCACAAGGTGAATTGAAGAGACCATGGGACCTTTGGCTGATACTGCTGACTTTGTAGTGTATCTATTAAAGATAACCAAATTCAGGTTGCAGGACATGATGTGCATATGAGAAGCAGAATGGAACAGCAAATGAGTAAAAGACCTGACAGCTTTGAAAGGTAGGAAACAGCTCTGGTACTTCAGAGGACCAGCATCTTCCTTTTTCCCTTCTCTGATCTTCCTTTTCCCCCCAAGCCAATCCCCAAGGTGCATAAGAGACAGTCTCCCACATCACATCATTAAAACAGACTCAGGAATTTAAAAGCATGTCATTAGCAGTTTCCTGAAATAGTGGATAAAAAAATAAAATAAAAATCAATTCAAATGCCAAGATCAATATGTTCTTAGACAAGGTAGGAAATAAAAAGGAATAGTTTTCAGGATGTTTTTTTATTTCCTTCAGAAATGGTAGGATCATTTACAACAGTGAAAGTACATACACAGTTTGTTTTCTGAGCTTTTTAAACCTGTGTTTAAAATCCTCTTTAATAATAACTGCTTTGTAGCAGTTACTTGCTAATGTAATGAATTTTTGTTATTTCCTAGTTCAGTCTAGGATAAACGTATCATTTGAAGGGCATAAGTTTATCATCAAACCCCCATTTTTTCATTTTTTGTTTATTTTCTGAAATTATGAGGTTATTAGTTTAAGAAATATGGTTGTGGTTCTTTGGTTTGGGTTGGGTTTTTTTTTTTTCTGTTTTTGATGTTATTTGACCAAAGTTTTACCAGACATGTGAGCCTAAGATGAAATATTCCTTAAGCACAAGTTTACCAGCAGTGTGCATTTTGGTTCTGCATAACTTTTCCAGCATTTGCTCAAATGCCTGTGGCCAAACAAAAAAATTGATGTCAGAATATTGTGCTAACAAGAGGCGTTGCCAAATTATAAAATATTAATTCTTTTATTTTACATGCAGATATGAGAGAAGCAGCAATTATCTCTAGTTTAATTGTTTCATAGATTAGTACAATTATTATGTTATTCATTCCATTTGCAGATTGAATGAAAAAAATAACATCAACATCATATAGTCAGACAGTTCATTCTAAAGTAAACCTTACCAATGTTAGATATATTAAAGCAATAAACCAAGAGATTAAACTTTCATAAACTGTAAGAGCTCATTGTTTTGTAAATGGATGTATAACGTGTTTGTAGCTCAAATGAAACCATAAAACTGACTGGGTGCTTTAGTCTTTCTGCAAACTTTTGATTTATCTTTTTAATCACTTGTTAGTTTTTTTTAATGGCAATTAAACACTGGAAATGGCTTCAGCCTTCTTGCTGCATTACTCTTCTCTCAATGAACTGCTGTCATTTCTTTATGATGACAAGCAATTTAAAGGTGTAAAAACAAGCCAGTTAAAGTGTATATGGCTCCTGCTACTACAGGTGTATTACTAATGAATGAAGTGATAGCTGTTGTTGGAATGTGAGATTTATCTTCCTTTGTGACTTCTGCAGCAGACAGGACAATGAGTTACCTTTGAAAAATTGGTATGAACAATCCACAATCACAGAAAGGCTGTAGCTAGACTTTATATCTGTTATACCAGAGATAATGTTAGGGAATATTAAATAAAATTTGTTAGCTAGATTGCAATTTTGATCCTTACTACAGCTACAAATAAAATAATGCAATACAACAGGTGTCAAGGTCTATCCATTTCAGGTATCTGCTAACATTCCAAATAGGAGTTTTAAAAACCCACCTAATACTTAGATATACAAAATTAAGAAAATAAAATATGATTAATGATATGCACCATAACTGCTCTAAAATAATTAAATGCACTGTAAAACTGCTTGCACAGGTACAATGTCCTAATTGTGCAGCTGATGTTGCACACATTGCTAGCAGTAGCTATACCTAGGATTGGGAAGCAGCTCCTGGGAATCCCCATAGTTTTCCAGCTATGCAACCATCTTTTTTTTTTTTTTTTTTTTTTTTGGAGGGAGGGAGAGACTGTTTGTGCCTAACAAAAGTTACTAGTACATTCTTTGCCCCCTCTGTCATGTTATTGCTTCAGGGCTAACACAACGAAAGAGTGCTAAGAACATATTTTGTCATTGAACAAATCTGTTGACTCAAACTGCCATTTTTGTGGTGACTTCTAAGAGTCAAACAGCACCCTAGAGAAAACTACTCTCTGGAAGAAGAAAAGTAACAACAGCAGCAGAATTTCTCTTCTCATTTCCCTCTGCCATCCAACTACATAAAAATATTTTCTGTCTCTGTACCCAGTCCACATTGAGGAGAGAATTTTAACCTGGGAAAATTTCACTGCTGATAGGATTGAGTCTTTGATTTTTTTCACATGCTAAATATCCACAGTGACTTTTTATTTATTCATTTCCTGTTAATGTCCAATATCTTATTTCTGGGGTTTTTTATTAACACATTTCTTGAATTTCACATTCATGTATTTCACATAATTCAAAAGCATTATTTTAATCTATCAGATCGATTACTATCTGCATCCATTAATGATTTTTTCTGCCAAATATAATCAGCCTGGCTCTGCAAATAAGTATGACCTAAAAATAAACCAGAGAATTTACATCTACATACCATGGAAGAAGGCAATGAATCCTGAAAGAACATCAGCTTCAAATTTTGCTTCTTTAGATGGCTTTCCATCCACAATTTGCATCAGTCAGTCTGTGTGTTGCTAGGACATCCCTACTGCCTGGTATTAAATTAATAATTTTAGTGGTGTGCTGTTTATATAAAATAGAGTGAACAAAGGACAATTTCAGGGATGAGTCTGAGATTGTGTCTTTCATTGTTTTAGCTTCAGACCCTATTTGCATGTAGCTTTTGTGGTATAATTGTTTTTAGTTCTGCTGACATTGTGGCAGGATAGCAGCACAAATAACAGATGATGTTTCCTTTTGTGGAAGTTAAGAACTAGCTGATTAATTGTTAATATGTTACACTCTAGAGGAAACATTGTAATTAAACCACAAAAAGCTACATTAACATAATGGTAGGGGTCTGACTTAATCCCACGAAAGCAAGAAAATTCGAAGTTAATGATGAAGAGGGTAGTGTTATGTGTTTTAGGCCAAGTGCTGTTCTTTGGAAAAGAGCTTAGTCTGGCTATTTCTGACTATTGTGGTTGTTTCTCTGTGATTAGGGCAGCTGCATTTAAATCAAATTAAGTCCTTTGACTTTTCATTGTGTGTGCTTGCAGATCAGGCTTTATAAAAAAAGATTATTGAGCAGTCAGCTCAGCAGTTATCTTTGGAACTAGGTCTGATGCTAGATTTCATGCTTCCAGGCAGCTGGTCCAGGCTTTGAACCAGAGGATGAGCTCCTCAGTAATTTTTATATTTGCAGGTATACTGTATTTCCTGACAGCTTGCCAGAGTAGTATTCGTACTTTTATGTGGCATATTTTGATTTGCAGTAAAATTCTATTTCTTTATTTGTAAAACTTGGAAGAAGAAACACCTGGTTTATTTGAATGACTGCTTTTCTGAAAGCTGAAATCTTCCAAGTTTTAATATACACTCTATTCAAGACATAATTTAAAATTATTTCTACAGTAACACTTCCCTGTCCTGCTTTATGTATCTACAGCTTTTTTATCTCCCCCACATAGACTGAAGATTTCAAAGCCTGTAGCATGCAGACATGCTATCAGGATGAAACATACCACTAAAAATTCCATAATTAAAAGTTTGAGGCAAGTCAGGGATTAGTCTGACAGGCTGATGACAGTGACTGCTTCCCCATCTCTGCTTCCTCCATGCCAGCTCCTCACTGATGGAGAGCTACAGCACTGGGTTTTTAGTTGTCACACACATCTCCATGGCAGCTGATTGGGAGCCTTGACACTCCTGAAAGGTCTTGATTTGATGTAGTCCCCTTTTGTGTGAACAATTCGGGTAACATAGAACTTAATTCTCTATTCTCTAGTCTGTATGATCCTGTGGGAATTTAATAGCCCATTTTGCATCTATTATGGGTAGAAAATTGCATGCAGGTTGATAGAGTTGGTAGTGAAGTGGCAAAGACAGATGATTACCTGAAAAATTCATGTCCTCTAACTAAAAGACTTCAGTCCTCAAGTATGGATTCCACCTTGCATGCCTAAAGATTACTTTTGCATATATTTCCAGAAAATTAATGCCTAACTCCTAGTACTGGGGTAGGAGAAAAAACACATAAATGCATAAGTTCCTGAATCAATCATGGGGTTCATATGTAGTCAGTTATTTCTGGAATTTTAAAAAATATGTACTATAAAATTAGTTTCAAGAGCTTCTTACTATAAAGGACAACAATAACAAGTGAACTGTCTCTATGAAAGCTTAATGAAAACAGAAACAGTCTTGAAATAATAAGAACTCACTCAATTATGAAATTTAAACATTGTAAATGAACTCCAGAGATATGATTGCAATTCTAGGAATAGATTCGTTTATGAGCTGTCACAGTTAAAACATCCAAAATGAGAATACATTTTTCCTGTAGTTCTAAGGCTTTAAAAGCAGTAAAAAAATCTTGAACTTTATTTTTCAATTTCCAGATTTCAGAGTTAGTCCAGTACACATTTTAGATGCATATGCCATGAAATCTGTCCTACTTAGTTATCATGCAAACCCATCAGCCACTGAATTTTAAATACAGTGTAGTCATCCTTGTTTTGGGAAACTAAAAGCACACAATCTTACCTCCAAAGGGTTTGTTGTTCTAAACTCTCACCCATATAACAAATATGCAAGAAGCAAATTCTGAGGAAAAAAAAAAAAAAGACAGGGTTTAATATTTCTGATCTTTTTTTTTTTTTTTTTTTTAATTCCTAGAGCATTCTCTTTTTCCTGGATTGGAGCATAAAACTTCCCTCTGACTTTCTTTGAGCTTTCCCTGGTTTCCTTATGTGTGCTTATGATGCTTTTTCTCCCACCCTTCTCTCTCTCTCTCTCTTTCTCTCTCTCTCTGGAAGAGAAGTCCAGCTGCTCACATCTGTGGACACAAACCAGCCTCCAAATTCCTGGCTAACTCACTGAGGTGCTGTAGTTTGTGTGAAATTCATATACCTGCAGCTTTAGCTGTCTGGTTTATATGGGCCTTTTAATTGTTTTTATCCTTCTCCTAAATGAAGGCCAGACATTATACTCACTGGCTTCAATAGTATTTGTTCACTAAACAGTCTAGTTGTAATCTTTTAATTTTGCTCTATTGAACAACAGAGCTAGGTTAATTGGTATATTTAATAGAGGCAAGTTACAACCATAAAAGTTGCTGGAAATTTCACCTATTTTGCCTTTAGGGGATTCTAATTTCTGTATGTAACACCACAGCTATCATCTGGAGGAATCTTTTTTTAACACCTGTAAGAGCATTATCTTCAGGCCTGTAGATACCTGACTTAAATATTTGATTTGTAAACGCTTTTGCATAGAAGGGTTTGACAAGCACATTAAAAATGGTTGCTCACAAGCGACAAATCTCTTAATTTACAGCTACTGCATATATTGCACAGCTGGCTGTCATGATGCTAGCAAGATTTTTGCTCTTTGATCTAAAAGGAGTTTAAAATTCAGAGTGTTCAAGATGCTTATCATGGTTGTCATTTCTGAAAATGCTATGAAAATCTTTCCCACCATCCAAGCACCGCCCTGAGAAGATGAACTTTGAGTAAAGTTGCCAGCTCCATGCTGAATGAGTTCCTCGCTATTTTTGCTTAAGCCAGACCCTTGCCGAACTCTGCCTGTTGGTGCCCACTTAATATGAAATAGTTGGAGCACTGCACAGAAGCCAGATGCAGAAGGACACAAAAACTACACTGGCAAATGATCTGTCCAGTGACCCATGAACAAAATCGAGATTGAGTTGCCCTTTGAAATAAACCTATTTGAATTTTATTATCTCTAGAACACCTTGTGTCTCTAATCTTGTGAAAGGTTAGTATTCCATCCATCAGAGCAAGATTAGAGCTCTAGTTGATGCCTGTGCTTGATGATAACTGAATGCAGCAGTTGGGGCTGGAGGAAGCAGATTCATTACCATCAGCAGTTCAAAGAAAGATTGGGTAAACTTGCTTTGTGTTATAGACCACATACATCCAGGTCAGGATAGCAGAAATGAAAGGAGCAGAATATCAGCAAAGATTTAAACCTATTAAGAGTAATCTAAATGAAGCAATATTACTTTATTCCCATCCTTTTATTTCATGTCACAAATTAGCTGACCCAAATGGCTGCTGCATGCTAGGCTGCAATGTTAGTCACTTTCTCAATGCATGTCTCAAGAAAAAGCTAAGACTAAAGGAGTAAATGAGACAATAATAAAATGGAAAGATCCAGGACTCATGACCCTCATATGCATAGACAGAAGTGAAGAACGCAGATTCTGTGATGTAAAATTTAAAAAAAAAAAAATCTGTTTTTATTAATTCAGAAGTCCTTCCTCTCCTAAATCTGTTAAAAAATGATTTCTAGACTTCTATGTCTTTTTAAATCTTACCTGACATTTTAGAAAAAGCTTTAGTGAACAGGCATCTTTTTTCCATGTCCTTGTTTGCATGAACTTTCTAAATTTTATATTATGCTCTAAATTATATATGTGATTAAATTAATTACATTGATGACCTTACTTCTTGTATTAAAAAAAGAAATATGATTAAATTCTTCATTTTCCCATGTCAAGTCCAGGCCTAAGCATTGAATACAGAAGTAATTCAAAGGATTAAAATGTGTATATTTTTCTAATCCTTTAGTTCTTTTTGGTGGGTCTGGATTTGTGCCTCTGGCTTTTCTATCCGTGCAGAGCAGACCATGTATTTATGTTCTCACATTTGGCTTTGAAGGATAACAAGAGGCCCTTTGGACCTGATACCAATGTATCAGCCAGCAGCAAAACAACATGAGACTGAATTTTTTATTTCCTGTCAAACTCCTTAACTTCACAAAAGAAAAAGAAATAGAGGGTAGGTCTGAGATTTTTCAGAGACAGAGGTATGTTAAAGCAGAAGAAATAGTTCCTCTGCAAAGAAGGAACCTGTTTATTTCTTAGGTGGTACCCACAGTGTAACAAATTAAAAAACAAATAAACAAACACCCCCCCAAAATAAACAAAGTAAAATGATGCCAAAATAAATTTACATTTTTAATAAGTTATGTTGATGTTCAGATTATAAGAAATCACTATGAAAATTACTTTCAGCTAGATCAGAATTACTCAGAGCCTTTGATGGGTATACAAATTTTGAAGACTCCTCAGAATAAGTAAAAATATTTAGAGGAGGCCAATTTTAAAATAAATACATGTAGTAGCAACAAGAAGAAAAAAAATGTGGGGTATTCATGGTGTTATGAAATATTTCAGTATGTCTTGATTCCAGAGACAAAAGCTGCTGTTTCTGTGTAATCAACAAAAAAGATTTTTAAGTACCCTCTAGTAGTAGTTACATTTTCAGCTACTTAATTGAGTTTTCCTGTATTAAGTGACTTACGGTATAAACTATACCTAATGCATATTAATTAATGTTTTTAATTAATAAATATGTATTAGGTAGGCAGGATGATACCTATTGCAATTACTGTGACATTGAAACATAAAAAAATCAATTAAAATGTATTATATATGCACATATTATGGGCAAGTCTGAGTGAACATATGGTCTTTGCAAGAAAGGGATGTGTGACTAATAAAATAATGCTTCTTCAATGAAAATGGAGAATGTTCTCTAGATAATGGGTACACAATTTAATGCTGAACCCTAACATAAAAGTCACCTATTGGAAACACATTTCTAATTACATGGTTTGTAAATGTGGAAGCACTTAAAATCCAAGACCATCCAGGCTACATAAAATTATAATGTACTTATGAAGTTTATTATTATGGCAGAGGACCAAGGTAATTAGTCTCACCTAACATGTAAAATCCCTAACATTTACATTTTTCAGAAGTTATCGGTGTTTTATTGTGAGTTTGAAAGTCCTTCCACAATTATTAATGTCCTCATTAAAGAATGTTGAATGGTGTCTCAATTAAAAAACAGGAAGCATGTTCTCTATTATGTCCTTTTCAAAGGAATCCCTATTTCTGTTTGAAATATACTGTTTGACCCTTATCCTGTGCAATGTCTGAATGTTTCTCCCAAATGACTAAGCATATATACATTAGGGAAACTAATAAAGAACAAAGTTATTGCATAAAATATTTTGCAACAATCACTTAAAATAAGAATTCATTTTGCTTCTTTATTTCACCAGACCACTAAAAACTTTAGTCTTTCAGATAATGCAGTAATGGAAGGCCTAAAATCATATTATCAAGCATATCTTTTTACATGCATTAAATGAAAATACTAGCTCTAATCCAGTGGGGTTGATATAAAGGACAGGTTCCTGCAGGATGTGAAGTGGAGCCCCCAATTTAAACCCCAAGCTAGACTTCTGATCTAAATCCTTCTTTCTCTCCTCTCCTTCATTCTCTCCCCAAGGAGAACATAAAGGCAGAGCAAGGCTTCATGCTGAGGTTCCTTGGCTGGGTATCTGAAGTGAATCAATGTGTAGCCTGGACATTCAATTTTTGAGACCCTTCTTCTGCCTGTGTGCTCAAGGATGATGGTTTTGGCAATATTGATAAACTCTGAGAAACATTTGGAAAACTTAAGTTGAGCTCTCTTCTTAGCACTTTGTCTGTTTCACTCAGTTGCCATTTCTCTGCTTCTCTATCTTCTCTCCGACTATTATTTTCCCCTCTAATTTTGCTTTCCTGATTCACCTGTACTGCCTCATTTGTGCTTATCCTCCCTTATTTTAAGGTTTCTGCAGTAGTTTAGTGCAGGAAAACAAGTACAATACCTTTAGTCAGTGCAGGGCACCCTAGCCCCTTCACTGCCTGCTGCCCAGTAGGATTGATCAGCTTTTCAACCTGTTCTTTAAATCTCATCTCAGAGGGCTGTAACTCTCAGCTGGTAAGATTTATATGAGAAAAGTGGTTAGTGGGATTTTCTTCCCAAACATTCATACTGCCGCATTACTGTTGTAGCCAAACAAGCTGGAGTAACACCCAAATATTACACAAGGAAATACTGTCCAGCAACAGTTCTAGGGACTGAATGAAAAGCCCTTGCCACCAGAAGGGTGCAGTCTCCACTTCACCTCCACCTCAGGAGGAAGCATTGGACACTAATGTGGAAAGCATGGCCTATGCCTATGCTTCCCCATCAAGCTCTCAGGTAAAAAACCATGTAATGTGAGGATTACATATGTCAGAGAGAGAGGGATGAGGACTGTGTTGCAAAGAAGGCAGACAGTAAGGTCTCAACATTGCAAAGATGGAAGAAGCAGTAAATGGAAGAGGGCCTGGAATTCCAGTGATTTCTATCCCTACCAACAGACAAATAAAGACCCTACAAAATAATCCAGAAATAGTTTCTAAGGCTCCTACCTCCCACTGAGCCATCCTATTCCTCACAAAACTAGGAAGCAGTGAAGTATATAATTTGTTTGCTTAGATAGTCAACAGCTTTTGGGTTCATTGAAATATTCTTGTCAATATGTTCAATATGTTCAGCAACTTATCAGCAGACCAGCAGCAGAAGCACAAAACTTTGCTGTCACTACATGGACATATCCATGTAGGTGGAAACATAAGCAACACAGCAGCTAATAAATAGAAACAATTCTTCAAATAAACTTGGCCTAGGAGTTTTAAGGTCACTCTTGTGTCGTTCAATCAGATAAAAATTAGGTTATATTGTTTGAAATCTAACATAACCCTATATACCAATCTTGTACAGCTAGATTTTCATTTCATTGTGCCATATCTTAGATAATCAGTTTCTTAGTGACTGGAAAGCTTTCCCACTAGACAGCCTTGTAAGAGAAGAAAACATTCTGGTAAGAAGGTAGGTCAGATAAAAATTATTCATGCATCTTGATCCAGTGAACTGATGTCTGTAGATGAAGATTTGTGTTGACTTTAAAGCTATTCAAATACTGACTTCATTTTTTAATCCCTGATCTTTGAAACATCCAGGTAGGAAAGTTTATTGACTTCCCAAAGCTCCTTAGGGGACCCAAGGTCTTTCTACTAGTACATGAATGCAGATCCAGAATCTAAAAGACTGTTTTCTTCTAAATGTAATATATCTATTTTTTTACATTTGTAGTTTATTTGAGGCCAACTCTGTTGTCCTTAACCTTATCCATAATCTAGGATTTTATGCATTGCCTTAAGTCGCTGATTCCCCAAATCTGATCTCTAGGACCATGGCTGGTCTTTAACTTGTCTACTATTGCCTTGGAAAAAAAAGTAAAATAATCCCTCCAATAAACTGAGAACATTTAAGTTCGCTTAATTTGCTGTCATAAAACTAAGTTTGTTGCTTCAGTGAAGTTTGAACATGTGGCACAATTTACAAGCAAGAAATTCAATCATATCGGCATTATGTCAGTAACAAATAATCATGTGCTCAGTGTCCAAATAGTCAAGAAACAACTGGGAAACCAGCTGGGATTTAATACTTCTTGGGGTATCTGGGGTTCCTTTGAGTGTTGGTGTAGAAAAATTGGATAAGCTCAAAAATAGGTAAATTTTCTTGGAGGTAGCTTTATATTTTTTGTTAGTAGTGCTAAACCATAACAGAACTTATTAGCTGCATTCAGAGGTGTCTGGATAAACCATCAACATGACTTCATTACCTCTTAAGGTGCAGACTTATATTCAAAATTGATTTTACGTACATAATAATTTTCATAGGCAGTCAAACTTCAATCTGCCCTTACAGCAGGCTTCTGCTGGTTAGCTCAAATATAATTCTTTGCAGTTATTTCAGCAGTATTTGTCTCAGATCAAACATCTAAAGATTTTGGTGTTTTTCTATGGAATAAACTGATTTCTTTCTAAATACTAAAATGAGCCTTCTTCAAAAAGGGGAAAAGGTGAAATGAGATTGAAAGGCAAACAGCAACAGATTTACTGCAGTTACATTATATAAATACAACTGTGCAAATATGTTTTAGATTCCTATACTTGCTACTGTGACATGAAAGTAGCTGCACTTCTAATTTTAAACATATTGTGATGCAGCCAGTTAGATCAGTTTAAAACCCCACCTTTCCACACTGGGATTCACACCTTCATTTCCTACTGGGTACTTCACTGAATGCATCTTATCCACTCGATGCTTCAGAAAACACCTCTTTCTTGAAGCTAAGTAACGCTCAAGAAATTGTTTTCAAATACCTCAACGACAGTTCTGTACAGTAGTCTATTTTGTTTAAAGTTGGAGGAAGAAAATAAAGAAGACACTATGCTAAAAGAGGTGAGCAAGCCCTCTTCAATCCCACACACGCCTAAACCCAGGCTGAGATTTCTGCCTCCAAAGCCCAGTGTCGCTGCTGTCAAATTGTGGCTGATCACCCCATTATAAATAAAAGTCTATGAAGGTTTCAGTGTTTTCCTCTGGCCAGCCAGAGTGTCCTTCCTCATGTGTCACTCCTACCTGCAGTCAGTTCAAGTTGTCTACTTTAAGAACAGATGTGAAGGCACACAGTGACTTCAGGGCCACATTCCTCCCCAGCACAACTCCTGTGACCTCTGAACAGCACAGGAGTCTGGTGATAGCAAATACTGCCTCTGATTTCAGACCTGCTTATCAAAAATTTGCCTCTTTTTTTTTTTTTTTTTTTTTTTGACAGAATATATAAATTTTCCCAAATTAATTTTTATCTAGACTGTAACAAGGCAATTTGTTGTTAATTTTCCCCTATGTCTTCTGGTCCACCTTACACTTCTTTGTATTAAGAGTCAACAAACTTCTAATATGTTTAGAAGATGGTTGTAGATTATAGGCATGGCAAGGAATTTTCATACAAAATTTTAGATGGTAAATCTCTTTAACTATTGAACTGGGTGTTTAATAGCCTCTAGTGATACGTAGCAAAAAATCGTACAGTCTCTATATTTTAAAACAATTGTTGCACTGAGTCCCATAGTTTATATATTGTTAATATTTTCATGAAAGCTTTAAATGCTTTTCAGAAGAAACTGTGGTGACTCATGAATCTTTCATGAGGTGTTATGCATTTTTATGAACATATGATGTAAAATTCATCTTTCTGAAATTCACAGATATCCATGAAGTGCTACACATCTCTCTTTGGTCATGGATATTCATGACAATACTACTTCTGTAAGCATTTAAATATCCTTTCATAAATATTCCAGAATGTAATCTTCTGATGCCATGTAACATTTTGCTTACGTTTTATGAGTACTTCACTTGGGCATTTTCCACTTGATAATGAAAGCAGAACCTTCAGGGATAGTTATTGGTGTATATATAAATTATGTGTAAAACTATCTCATTGTTTTGTTTTTATTCCTAGAATTTTCTGTCTTTGTTATTGCTCCAAGTTCAATGAATTCTTTGAGGGCATCTTGAGAATTTCAGGTTTCATATTTACAGCCAAGGATATATTATCAGTATAAAGTACCACATGCAACAGAATCGAGATTCTAGAGTGCAGTAAAGACTTCAAAAAGTATATGCAATGTCTAATGTTCCTCGTGTGAAACTTACGTGTTTCAGCTAGTTGCAGGAGTGTCTGTACAGAGTCATTGGCAGGATGAAGTCTCCCTTTCATGCATACTCAAATGACCTTTTGCAGTGAAAGAACAGTAGATTTAGCATTTGAAGGTTGCACCTGCATCCCCTGAAGTTGTTGATAATCTTCTTATTGATTTTGGTGTTGCAGAATAAAGTCTTATAAGCCTTTATCGATGCATGTAATCAGCTCTGAGTAGATGACAGATCCTTTAACTCTGTATTAATGTTCATTTGTACAACAGATCCTTTGTACTTTGGCATTAAATAATGCCTTAAATTCTTTGTCAAGTTCTTTCCCTTTCTGATAATGGCATTTGATGCATAAAAAGCAGCATAGCTTTTTTTCCTTTTTCGTGCACTGGATCCACCCTGTCCAACCCAGCCCATCATAGATGTGTTTGTGTTTCTTTCCCATCCTCATGTCCCTCATTTTAGCTTAGGACAGTCCTGTTTGCATTGTCTCTGTGCTCCACAGTGGGGAGTGGTTAAGGATGAAGGCTCAGTGGTTCCTCTCCCCCCGTATCTCATTCTTTTCTCGCAATATCCTGACCCATAAGGGGGAAGAAGTCACAGGCTCTGGATAGGTGTGAGGGAGAAGATCACAGTGAATTATCTGCTGTTACCAAGTCTTGCAGTAGTCTGAGAAATGGAGGGATTACAGAGGGAAGAGACTCTCATCTTTACTCACAACCTTTGAGACTGCGCTTCTAAAAAATTTAGTTGCATCCAAAAGATTTTTTGGATTAAAAAGATTTTTTAATATCATGTTATTTACAGGTCTGGAACAGTCTAAAAAGCTATCCATTAGCAGATAGATAATTTCACACATATCCAAAACATAACTTGAGTATATAAATCACCTATTCTGAAATTTGCAGTTATAGGGCACATTTAATTATTGGACTTGTATTTCTTGGCTTTAAATGCAATGTATATATATATATATTCAAAATGGGTTAAAAACAGAGAGCAGTTTTCTACAAATTTCATCACTCTGCAAATTTTGTTTTTTTCTAATGGAAGATGAAATTTGTTTCCAATTTGTGACTGTTGAGTATTTTTAAAGGTCAAAGCTGTAAGGAAATTTTAAAATTAGCTATTCAGGCTGACTAAAAAGTAATACCAGTGCACTGGTAGCTTTATGCAAGCAATGTGTTTGCTCTTGAGTATAAAACAAATGTAATGTCAAAACTGAGGAAGAAAAGTAATCTGCTGTAAATACTCTCCTACAACAATTTTTTTTTCTGAATCAGGAAGTTAAATTGAGTTCTTTTTGCTTCGTAAGGTTAGTTATTGTTTAAAGAAAGACTCCAGAAACCTAAAGCAGTTGGAAAATGAAAAGGCATATAATCCACAGAGGTTAATTTCATTTGAATTTCCTTGAGATAAATCACAACTTTCATTAATTGATGCCATTGTGGAATATCTTTAAATAAAGAGAAAACAATAAAGCCTTTGCAACAAAAAAGATGAAGATTTCACCAAAAAAAGGTGAAGATTTCACCAACACATTTTTATTTCATTAATGACTTCCTGAACAAAGAAAGACAGACAGAAACAGGATGCAGAAAAAGGCTGACACTGGTATTTTTAATGAATGCAAATATCTGTACCTAAAAAACTCCCCAAAGACTCTTT
Organism: Anomalospiza imberbis; assembly: GCF_031753505.1. Classification (NCBI taxonomy): domain Eukaryota; kingdom Metazoa; phylum Chordata; class Aves; order Passeriformes; family Viduidae; genus Anomalospiza; species Anomalospiza imberbis. Next base: position 105,638,159 of record NC_089682.1, read on the forward strand.
CTCTCAAAAAGCATAGTCCATTTACATGAATTCTAATATTCTCTTACCATCAGCCTTATTAGGACTAGGAAGTTCAACAGTTTGCAATGAAGTTAGGTACACCAAGTGTGTACAGGGTGTAAATACATGCGCATCTTCACAGGAAGTGGTAGATCATGGTAGAATGGAAAAGACTAGTAGAATTTACATATCTAAATCCTTAGAGCTCTTGGAAAAGTGGGGAACTGCCAGTAGGGTTTGGGTGTTGTTAGTCAATGATAGATGAAATCAGGATGTCGTCCTGAGCAGTGTTTTATATAAAGAATGATGTAAAATCAGGCATATATCACTGTCCAGAGCTATGTGCAGCTGAGCTGGCTTTTTCTTAGCTAACAGTGTATCAGGTGCACCATATTATGTCTTCAGGTCTCAAATTCTGCTAAAAAGGAAAACTGTGCAGAATATATGATAATTAAATGAAATTATCTTTTTGTCTTTTTGGTCTTAGAGCTCATGAATATATTTTTGGTTTTAGGAATTAGAAAACAAACTCTTTCTAGCTTTGCATCTTGTCCCATAGTCAGACATTGCTTTTGCTTATTACAGAGGAAAAGAAAATGCAAGGGAACTTATCAGGCTGGGAATGATCATAGAATATCCACTCTACCATAATACAAATTTGTGTCTGTAAAAATTGCCTCTAGGTATTTGTGCATATATTTTGCTAAAAGCAATTATTACATCAGTCATGCTGCAATATTATCCCTAATCTTGATCCATTGACTTACGGTGACTACTGGTTATCACTTTGGAAATAGACCGGGTCCATGTTGAATTGCATTATGGCACTGGTTTCCCTACGTCAAAATAGAATGAGAATGTCAACTTGAAGTTGGCAAAGTACTGTGAGAGCTAACAAGACATTATTTTTAATCTGTGAACTGTTCCTACCTTTCAGTAATGGAGTCTAGCAATTCTGCCCTTTCGCCTTGTGACTGAGTTGGCTTATCATGGCCAAAATATTTTAAAACAATTCAGACTTCATTTGCAGACTGTTATTATCTATCTTGCATCCTAAGTTTACAAATAATGTTTAAAAATGAAATCTGAAGTGTGATCAATGGACTGGAAACCCACCATTTAAGCATACACAGAGCATGTAATGGCTTGCAATAGCAATCTTCTCTCCATCTTTTCAGTATCTCAGTGTGCCTTAGACCTTATTCTTTCCAACTACCTCGTAGAAGTGAACAGGCTTCCTGAGATCCTCTGGTTAATAAATTAAATCTGTATGAAAACATGATGGGAACAAAAGACATACATAACACATATACTGTCATATGAATGAATCATCACTTAAAATTAGGAAAAATTATTTCCAGCATTAACACTGCTCATGACAACCTATTTTAGCAGCAAGAAAAAATCACAAGATATATATTTTAAAGCACTGCACAGCTCTGTCTCATATAGATTCTCCTCTCCCACCCTAGTACTTGAGTGCCTTCCAGAAGCACATTAAGCAACATGACTAATGTCTCTCTCATCTTCATTCTTTTACTTGAAGCTGAAAAATTACATTAGTTTTCAAAAACTACCTGCAGGTTGATGAAATATCATCTTTGCAATGAACATAAAATTTTTACATTACTGTGAAGACCATGGCAAAATTCAGCCTTTGCGGAAGTACATACAGTTTCTACTGATGTAAGCGAACAAGTGCTCCGTTACGCCAGGACACAGTTTGTATACATAAGCACTGCAAAGCAGACTACCTTCTTAATATATGGGAGATTTGCAGACTAAAACAGCAAGCAATCCTTCACAGCGGCATTCATTTTTCTGCATGTGAGTTGGTTGAGAAATTAGCACTACATGGGAGATCTCTTTCTGTCTGGAACTTTTTTGTAGTTGCTGTTGATTTATTATTCTAATCCTGCATGGGGTTACTGATGCAGATAGCTCTCTTAACTGTCTTTTGTGTCAAAGTGTGCAAAAGACTAACACTCCAACTTTTTAATGGCATAATTTACCTTTAGCAGTAGCTCTCAAAGACTAGAGACCTGTAAGAAGACTAAAAATTAAATAAATGTGCTGTAGTTTAGAGGACATTAGCTTTCCTACAGAATTAATATGTATGGCTTCACATTCAGGACTATCATGAATTCTCTACTGGAAATGTTTGTACCACAGTAAAAATAAAGATTGTGACCAGCATGGACCACATTGTGCTGGATGCTGTACAAGCAGGGAATAAGTATCTACCCCTCCCTGAAAAGTTTGGTTAGCTTCCAACAAGCTGACTATGAGACTGTTAAATAATGCACCCCCACAAAGAAAGAATACACTAATAATCTCAGACAAGAGGAGCTGTCAGCAAATGCAGTTAAGCTTTGCTGTGACTGACTTATGCAGTGGCATGATCCTTTAAAATAAAGAGTGGGATTCCCAGTATAGCTATGGATTGTGAGGAGCCAGCATGTGAGTTGTTTATAGCAGCCTCCCAGCATATATAGGCTGTTGTCATTCAATTGCACTGGTGGGAAAGCCTGCCTCCAGCCTTAAAACAAATTTTAATTTAAGCCCCAGGTTCTCTGCCATGTTTTTGCTTTCTGGATTGCGTGACTAGAGAATTAGATGTATTCAGCAGTGCAGTCAGTGTGCATTATTTCTAGAAGAAGAAATGCTGAATGTACAAAATAGTAATCATGGTGATTTAGATGTCAAAGACATCACTAGATCAGGGCTAGCAATGAAAAAAAGCTTTGTTTCACTTTCCTCTTAAACAGAAGCCTATATGTTGTATACTTCTAATTATTTTATTTGGCAACAAAATTCTTATTGTGGATGTCTTTTTTTTCTTCCCTTTTTTTTCCCTTTTTTTTTTCCTTTTCCCTACATAAACTATTTGGCAAAAGCATATCCTTTTCCAAATGCAATTTAGTCCTTCTGAAGAGCTGCAGTTTTAATGACAGTTTAGACGTTGATATATTTATTAGACGATATTTTCCCTTTAATAAATGCTTTGATGTAGCAAGTATGTTCTCAGTGTTCTGTGTGTACATTTCCATAATAACCCCTTTCCAGTTATCCAGGAGATCAAAGGCTGCAGCTCTGCACAACTTCTGCCAAAGATAAGAGATTATTTTCTTGCTGAGTCTTTGTAGACTGGTCCACAGTATTCAATGGATTCTGCTTTCATCTGATCACAGTTGCAAACCCTCAAATTTAGTGTAGATTTTTTCCTTACTTAGTCTTAATTTTTGTCCTATCTTTAGCATTGCAGTGGTTCTGCATTTTAATAAGTCACTGTAGCCATAGCAGTGCCCTGTGTTAAAGGACTATTCACATCATAGCATTAGCCAAGAGCATGAGAAGTCAGCACATCCCTGCAGTTAGCACACACAGATGTGTCTATGGGCAGTGACCACAAATTAAGAACCTGGTATCCCAGACTTGGTGTGTGATGAATCCTGCTTCACTGCAAATCATTTAATTGCAGCAAAAGCACATTTTGCCAAAGGTTTTGCCATTTCTGCTTTGCTGTCTGCAATGCTTCATTTACACCACAGCAGTTACAGGACTTTTTTCCAAGAAGATTTACAGCAAGCCATGTAAAAAGATGGAATCTTCTGAAAGCCAGGAGATACTATGCCTGCTTTGGTCAGCTGGGTTTAAAGAACTGCTGTACATGCTCAGTGAATTTTTTGGGACATCCTAAGTACCATATTGCAATTAAAAAATCTGAACAGAAGAGATGATTACATATTTCTACTTTATCCCATGGGCTCAGTTTCCAGTAAGAATAATTTCCACAAGCCAAAATTTAGAAATTGTTTATGGTTTAGGCCTCAGTAGATAAAAGGCACCAAAGCAGTTGTCTGAAATCCTTTCAAGAAAACCTTAATGCCTGCACCTCCAAAATAAACAACCAGCACAAACTGGAATTAGTAGGATGGCTGTGACATGACTGGTGGAGGGTTCTAGCACTGCTCTTCAGCAGAGTAAAAAATTATTAAATATATTAACATTTTTTACCATTACCTAGACATGTGACAATTTTAGGAAGGATCCTTCTCATTTCCACTGAAGTTTCTTTCAAGTTCTTTTCAAGAATATATGCAAATAAGCGTTCAGATTTATTTCCATGGCTTGCTTCTACACTGTAAAGCCTTGATCAAAGTGGAATCCAAATTATAAAATCATTAAATTTTCAGTTAAATCATCATATTAGTGACTTTACTTTTAGCTTAGAAGATTTAGTTTAATGGTTGTGGAGGGACAGGGATTGCTATGTTCAAATAGCACATGAAGAAGTGGAACTACCCTCACTGAAGTTCTTTAAAATGGGGTTTTCTGCTCAGTGGTATAGGTTCTACATCTTTTGACTGTGATAGGAAATTCAGTTTATACTTTATTTTTCTTAAATTCTTAATAGAGCTATTTCCTATCCAAATGATGAATTTCTCTAGTAAAATGCTGTGGTATCAACCTATTAAGACAAATTATGATGAGTTGGGAATGCAATAAGAAGACCCTTCGTACCTTACTATTATGGCCACTAACACCTGCTGGTTTTCCCTGCAGAGTTTTTCCGAGAACTTCTGGAGAACGCGGAGCGATCCTTAAACGACATGTTTGTCCGGACGTACGGCATGCTGTACATGCAGAACTCTGAGGTGTTCCAGGACCTCTTCACGGAGCTGAAGCGCTATTACACAGGAGGCAACGTGAACCTGGAGGAAATGCTGAACGACTTCTGGGCTCGGCTGCTGGAGCGGATGTTCCAGCTTATAAACCCCCAGTACCATTTCAGTGAGGACTACCTGGAGTGTGTAAGCAAGTACACAGACCAGCTGAAGCCCTTTGGAGATGTGCCCAGGAAGCTGAAGGTTCAAGTGACTAGAGCGTTCATTGCTGCACGCACCTTTGTTCAGGGGCTGACAGTAGGCAGAGAGGTTGCGAACAGAGTATCCAAGGTAATCTAAAATCAGGGTGGGGTTTTTTTAGCTTGAATTTGTTCTCAACTTGCCAGACAATTGAAATCTGTCTTTGTGCCTTTTTTTTTTTTTTCAGTACAAGGAAGTGTGTTTGGTTGGTTTTAATGCCTAGCAATGTATCCATCCTAAGTTCATAAATAGGAGCAATGTTTTTTTTCAGTTCCTTCTGGGTATATTAAGGCAATACTGACTGGAAAGCATTTCTCTGTGCTTAGGACATAGTAAAATACCAATATACATCAATGTTATAGCATGTTAATGATTGTCATTTGTAATTCAAAACTGGCTACATATATAAAAGATGGGGATTAGATCGGAATTTAAATGTTTCAAGTAAATTTATTCTGCTGTTCATTAGGAAAGTACAGCCCTCACAGCATTCATTCATCATGCAGCTGGGTGATGGATTTTGTTAGAAATGCCTAGTCATGTTTCTGATGAAAAAAACAGACAAACAGTGACACCTCTGAAGCTTGAGCTTTCCCAAAGGATGGTTTGACTCACATTTATTTTAGTTTTAATTATTTATCTATGCAAATATTTATGACAATTATAATCCTTGAGGGCTTCACATAATTAAAGAAAAAAACCCACACAAAAATAACCCATCTGGGCACCACAAATGTGCCTGAATGACTTTTATACAGTATTTCAAAATCAGGTATACCTTTCTGAATCAGTGTTCCAGCTAGATAGTTGCTTTGTGACCTCGCTATTTCACAGTCCTCAGAGTGTATTTGGACCTTGAATTCTGAAATACTTTCATGACATACACTGTGAAATGCTCAAATACTTGCTTCTGAACAATAATTGTGTGAGTAATTTGGATGCTTGGCCCATCCAATACTTTCCCACATTTACAAACCTAAGCCACTCCTCTGCCTCAAGAGGACCATTTCATTTGCTTCATTTAAACCACAATCAGAAGGTGAGGTAGAGCTGATACATTGTACAATAGACTGCAGCTCAAGCACTCAACAAGACAGGGCTTTTAAACTTTTCTTAATCTGTGTTATATGATATTTTGCAATTACAAGTTGAGGAGCCATGGAGCTAGAAATGTAGTGAGGAAGGGAGAACCTGGTTTTATGTCTGGGAGACTGCATGGGAGAAAAAGGTCATTTTGCACTTAAAATTCAATGGATGAAATATGTGATCCTTGCTAGTCAGCTAAAACCAAAGTCTCTTCCTCCAAGTGCCTTCCTGAGCTTCAGGGTTGCCTTTCTTTGATTTCTGGCACTGTCAGTTCTTGCAGTCTTTCTGAATGGTGTCAGTGTATTGCTGTGAAACCCCGGCTGCCTAGTCTAGCTGGGGGCAGATGCAGCCTTTTAGCCTCCAAATGTGCAGAATGCATATATCAACAGCCCCAGATTTCCTCTGAAGAGTGATGGTGTCCCCATGGGTCAGGTTCTAAGTGAGCGCAGAGCTCTGATGTCACTGTTGTCAGCAGGCATTAGGTCTTGCTGGATCAGACTGTAGAGAGTAAACTGTGTAATTTATGTAATTGATGCATAATTTGTGAATCCCTCACAGATTAAGGTCTGAATTGTCAGCTGAGATGTCACTTTCCCTGTGTATGTACATGACTGTACAGAATGTGCAGGTGTCTCTGTCACATATCCAGAAACTGTGTTCCTCTCAGCCTCTGGGCTTTGGGTACATAACCCTCTCAAGAAAAGGGTTTATAACAAGATCACTAGATGATCCTATGATCCTGTAATGAGAACTGCTAGCTCTGCAATGATACAGTGGGTCTTTTCATAGTGTCAGTTGAAGATGATAACAGTAGCAGAATAGTATTTCTGTTGTTTTTTGGGTTTTTTTAACATCAATGAAACACTTGAAATCATTGTTAAAAGGGTGGTGCAAGACACAACAGTGTCTTTGTAGACACATAGTGATGCTCCATTAGACTACATCTAGAACACTGTGTTCAGTTTTTGACCCTTCTCGTACAAAAAAAAAAAAAAAAATGATAAACAGAACCAAGTTCAGTGGAGGCCACCATCATGATCTGGACTGTATTACTTGTCCTTGAGCCTGTGGGACTAGGTCTTCTTCATTCTGGAGAAGAGGCTACTTCAAGGGCACAGCAGTTGCACCTGGTGCCACTAGGGAGGTCATTAAAGAAATGCAACAAAGCTCTTCACAGTGGGGCATGGTGTGATATGATGGGCGTGAGTTGACGCATTTCCTCTTGTCCTATCACAGCAGGCCCTAATAAAAATCCCATCCCTATCTTTCTTATAAATGCTCTTTAAGTGTTAGAAGGTTGCTAATAAGAGCTGCCTGGAGCTTCTCTTCTCCAAGCTGAGCAACCCCAAATCCCTCATGTCTTCATAAGAGAGGTGCTCCAGCCCTCTGACCATTTTTGTGGCCCTCCTCTGGACCAGTACAACAGGTCCATGTCTTTCCTGAGATGCTGAGGATTCCAGAGCTGGATTTATTAATCCAGGTGGGGTCTTCTCTGAGAGCAGAGTACAGGTGACCTGCTGGTCACATTTCTTTAGGATAATTATCATGTGATGCTATTAAAAATTGATAAAATCAACATTGTGCTTAAATGTAGAATACACTTTGATTGCAGGACTATCTTTGATATTAAAATCTTGGTGGCTGTATTCATACCCTCAGCATATGCAAAACAATTTCTGGCCTTAGGGACTTTGTGTTCCATGCAGCCTGGTGAGGCAGGTATTAAGAGCCCCAAATGGCAGCAAATATTCAAGATTAATAATTGTCCCGTGGAAAGGCTGTGATTACTCTGAGAATGAATCGTTCATTGCCATATCATAACTGTGGACTTTTATGCTGGTTTATCTTCTGTGGAAAATGACAAATCCTTTTCTTTAAATATAATTTTAAAATACTACAGCCATTTCTTAGAGTTAGCACATAACTGCAACCAAAAATGAGAGAGGTAAACATCTGTTGTTGCTGTTTTGAAAGTCATCCAAATTCAGCACAGATTTCTTTCTCATTGTACTCTAATATTGAGAGATTCTGTGATAAGGATGCCATATCTGGATAAGTCAGGAGAAATGAATAAAGACAGAAAATGAAAGGAAGAACTGTTGCAGTTCTTCTATAAAATCCTTTTTCCATTCTCTGCTCTGGCTGGGAACAGAGGGGGATCTTCTACCTGCAACATCAAAAGCTTAAAAGATTTTCTGCTTTCTATTTGTGGGCCCATTATTTCACTGAACCGCCGCTGACATAGAAAAATGTTGAGCCTACACCTTAAATACCATGAGAAAGAGTGACTAATGAGAAAGTTGGTAACAACATCTCCTTCAGGCCTCTACTGTCTCATTGTCTTCTGGACCACTTCTGTAGAGGGTTGGTGGGTCACACACAAAGGATTTGTTCCCTCTCTAATGTCAGGGACATATCCTTTCTAAAGATTTTTCCTCAGAGAGGTTGTAATATCTGAAAACAATGCAGCCATTGTACTCCTTGCAAAGGAGCTACACTTCCTTTTTTTCGATGAAGTGTGTCCTCAAGCACTCTCAAAGGAGACAACATATATCAGAAACATTTTCCTCTTTCAATAGGATTTTGTAGTTTAGCAATTTGCTTGTCAGTGAGATTTTAATTTAGTAAGTCACACTTAGATAAATGGGGAGGGAGGGAGGGTGGTTAGGACATCTTATTTTTGTATATTTTTTAAATATTATATTTCAGTTGCAAGCAGACACAGTTGCTTCCATCTGCCTGAATTTTTATTACACTGTTTTAGTTGAACAGTATTTTCATGAACTCTAAGTCTAGTTACAATTTTTAATCTTCAGAGATTTTTAAATGTTTTTGTTTCTTACTCTAATGCATTACATTTCTCAGTGCTATGCTGCTATGCTGCTTAAATCTCCACTCAGTGCAGTATATTTCCACTGGCTTGAATGGACCAGCTTTCTAAATTATATATATATATATATTCTCGAAAGTTATATAGGCATATGAGGAAAAAGTAATTATTTCTTAAATTGAGAAAATTAACTCTTCATTTAAATCAATTTATTCATTAATATAGTAGAATTCCTAAAAATATCTCAAGTTGAAAAGTCCCTGTAAAGATCATTGAATCCAACTCCCTGCTGCTTGCAAGACTTACTAGAAAAAACACATATGACTAAAAGCTTCATCCAGATGCTCCTTGAACTCTGACAGGCTTGGTTCTACGACCTCTTTCCTGGGGAGACAGTTCCAGTTACCAGCCATCCTCTCAGTGAAGAACCTTTTCCTGATGTCCAGTCTGAACTTGCCCTGATGCAGGTTCAATATATAATATTCAGTATGCAACATCAGAACTGCCATTTTGGGTATGTCAAAAGTCTGTTTCGTTGATTTTACCTCAGTGGCAGTAGTTTAAAGGTCATTATAGGAGCAGAGCTTCTCAACTAGTATACTTTCTTAAGCTGTAGGTAGTAGATGTTTATGGACATTTTGAACTACAGTTTCAGAAATAATTAGTTAAATTTTCTACTACCTGTTTTTTTCAGTACTTTGTTAGGTTCTAAAAACCTGGCTTGTCTGTTTTGATACCTTTTGGTTAAAAATAAAATACTTTTGTCCTTCCCTGTTCCTCTATAAAAATATAGCATATTAACATATTATTGTTATTAAATTTACTTGTTATCAACTTTTTCCTAGATAAAAAAAAAATGAACTAAACAAAAACAAAAAAACCACCAAGCCTTCCTGACAAGCTGTGATTTAGTATCTAATGTTAAGCTGGAGAAGCTGCTGAAAATATTTCTGCAGTTGCTCTTAGCTGTGATTACCAATAATGTGATAGAAAAGACATATGCATAATTTTCATGTGCGTCTTTTACTGTGTCTGAGCTCTGGACACTTTGTGAGAAATTAATGCTGTTATTCTCTCTGACTCTAAACAAAGAATTCTCAGTTATCTTAATAATACCTTTGAACTGTCACTGAGTGGTGGAGGGTGTAAGCAGAAAAACACATGGGGAATTAACATTCTTAAACAGAAGGATCCAGGATTTCCAGGTGACTGTGATTCCTGAAATACTTTTCCCAAATGTATTAACAGCTGAATTACAACAATTATCACTCGGTCTTTCCTTGGGAACTGGTTCTGTTTTATACATGCCATGTTTGGTTCAGAACTCTTCCTTATTTAATGAAAAAAATCATCTACATTGGCTCTTGCACTAAATCTGCCTCACTAGGAACAGCAAGTGAGTGCAGAATACTTTTATTTACAGAGACCTAGGGGTTTAGTTATTGTTTGCTAGTTTTGCTTTGCTCTAAGTTTGGCCATTTTCTGGTTTGTTTTTTTTGTCTGAATTTGAGCACTTTCTTCCCATTGTATATTGGGATTAGGAAAAGAAGAATTGTTCTGAGTTTGGCTTTGACTTTGACACTTGAAAATTCATGCTACCAGCAACCAAAGTAGTTTTTATACCAGGAGTAAAGTGAAGCTCAGCTCAGGGGCATCATTAAGTGATTTTGTTAGTGGCATGAACATCAAAGATTTGTGACCCAGCCACTAAGAACTTATTTCATTATTGCATTTAAATATTAATTATCATTTATTACAAAATAAAAAGAGGCTGTTACAATACTTTTCTCATTGTATGGCATAGGCTATATATCTCCTTCTTTTTAAACCAATTAAAACCATTCATTCCCTGAATATTATTAAATTATGTTAATATCAGACTTCTTCTTAGGAACCTGGTGATACATGAGCAAAGTGAAATAAATTCAATAATACAATTATAAGGTTAAACCCAAGATTAGTAGTGAAAAGCAGTCTCTAATAATTGTCTGTGATTACTTTTACTTGCAGAATGCCAGGCCACTGCTTTTCTAATACACTGAATCAATATTCTTACAAACTCTGCTTTTCATGGTTTATAAATAAACATTCAACATTTTGTGAGAGGCATAAATAAAGGCCAATATTGAATGACACAGTGATTCAGAATGTAATTATTGCAGGGGGGAGGAATATGACATGGTGATAAGTCAGATAATTAAAAGCCTAAACAAATTGTACTTTAAGCCTGGAAAATGTGATTTGCAGGGTGTGACAGATAAAGAGCTATGTGTCCTATATATTTTAACTTCATTGGCTGAAGAGATTTGGCTTGTTAAAGCCACAGAAGGAAAGGAAATCTAAAAAGACTATGGTTTTCAGCTTTAATTCTCAGTTCAAACTGCTGGTTTAGGAAGAGCCTAGCTGAGCAAGCAGAGCTTTTATGATTGCATCTCTGTCTGTTGTTTTAAAGTTTTTTTCAGTCATTAATTCTTTGAGTTTTCATTGAATTAACATATATTTACAAAAACTGGATCACACTGTGACATGAATGGGGCCACATTCTTTTTTCCTCTTCCTCTCCTTTGGTGTTCCTCAGGCGGGGAGCCCAAGGATTATCCAGCCAGGGGAATTTCAGAGCTCTAATGTGTCTGTCTGTGGCACAAAAGCAGGAGTGAATTGGATCCACACTTGAGTTCTTTCTGGGAAGTTTCCTTTGAATTGAGGTTCAGCTGTGCTGAATATCTTTCCTTCTTTTTTGGAAAGAAAAGGCACATAAACTGATCTAGTTAATTGCACACATTTCATGGAGAAATGAAACAAATGCCTTCCAGATATCCCAGACATACTGCAGGTGCACTGATCTATTTTCCACTTTATGTGCACTGGAATCATCAGATGTTCCAGAAGAGCAGTTCAGGAGAAAAGGCCTAAGATGAAACAGCAGCTTCAACAAAAGGAAAAAGGCAATAGTAGGTCTACAAAAGCTGTAGTCTATGTCCTACGTATGAGGATTGTCAGATATAATCCAGCCTGGCCTCTCCATTTCATAGGTCTTTAGATATCATTCAGCTACCTTGGTATTGAACTTAATAGCCCAAGTGTAACTGAGTCATGTTGCTCAGTAAGACAGTCAGTCTTGCTGAGTGTCCCTCTAGGTAGGCCTGCTGTTTGGCTTTATTCCTACTGTGGTCACATCACATCTCAGAATCCAAAGCAGTCCTGTCTTTTTTTGATTTTTTGTATCATTCATAAACAGAGATCTTCTGATTGCAGCTCTTTTGCTCACTTTGTGTTTTGGGTTTTGCTCAGTGCCTACTGCATAGCAAATACCCTTTAGTTCAGCTTTGCATGAAACTTCTAACTATAAATTAAGAACTGTAATGAGACTATTTTAATTTAACAACATTATTAAACACTGTCATGACCCATTAGAAAATTAATTGTTTTAATCAAGCTTTTGTGCAGGATTGCTGAAAAGCACATTTTGCACACAATCATTCAAAATTCTCACATCAGATCTATTTACCACCTACAAAATATGTTGATATGGCACCTGAAGAAAATATAGTAAGAAAAAAAATTTGAACTTTTTCAGAGACATTCCTGGGAAAAAGGATGTATCCTAATGTATATCATGATACATGTTCAAGTCATAATAAAAATAATGGTGAAGATACAAAGCTCAACTAGGAGCTTACTGACACCACTGTATTTAGAAATTCTGCAATTAATCTTACAGCACATTTTAGATTTTTGCTGTTTTAGCACAGGGAAGTGAAAGAAAATTCAGAGGAATCAAATGGAAATAAGAAGGAGATTAAAAAGTCTGAAGGTTAAGCAATGCAAGGGGATCTAGATCATCTTACAACTTGCTGACTTTTTAGAGTGACTCCTTTTACAGGTTGTCTTAATTCTGTGTCAAAGACAGCCTATGGAAGCACTGGTTTTCAATCATGATTTGAGAAAAGCAATTGATTTTATTTCTCATATTAGCCAGAAAACAGAAGCAGAAAACAGATCCTAATAGGTTATTTGGCCTTCAGGTTTCTATGGAAAACATTAGCCAAGAAACTATCTGTTTACCTAAAATGCATCAGGAATACTAACAGGAATTTAAATTCATATCTACTTAAGTGTTGCAGCCAACAAAGTCATCAGGAAAATAGTGAAGAAGTCAAATTTCTTCGAGACTTTCAGATAATTTAGTCTGAAATCAATAAAGGATCTAAGTTCAATTCTCAGTTATTCAGGAGTGAGTTACAACTGGCTTCATTGTCTGCTTAAGTCTTGCATCTCAAAATATATCTCAGCCAAAAAAGAAAAAAAGATGGTGTGAACATAGGAATACAAAATGAAGAACTTAATTGTCAGGTAAATAATTCTAGTCATCTGTGAAATTTTAAACTTATCCACATACTCAAGCTTGCTGAGTTTCTCCCATATTTTTTTTCTGGAAAAGATAAAATGTCACTTTCATTTGGTCTGCATGTTTAAGAACATCTTTGCTCTTGCTCCTTCTCTTTTCCTCCTTCTCCTTTTATTTTTAAGCCCTTAAAAAGAATTGAGTTTTTGAGAAAATAATTAAATGTACCAGACCAAACTGGGGAAAAAAGAGCTTTGAATAAGATGAGAGGATTTAGCTGGCCTCAGATGAACAATTATCACCTTTAAGTGGCCAAGAGCAGAAATTAAGAATATAGAGGGAGGATTTTAATGCAACACATGCCTTCATGTCCTTCATAATGCTTTGGCATCCTTTGGCCGCTGGTGTAAAAGACTTTGCAGCTGCCCAACACCTTAGTGCAGTTTTAGCCTGCAAACAACTTTCCCATTCTTGAAAATATTTTTTTCATTTAAAACTGCCAGAGATGTTTTGATATTCTGGACTGTCCCAATACTCTGCAAGTCTGACTTCTTTGATTTTAGAAGGTTTAGCAATTTTGTATGAATACAGTAGTGAATAAATTGCTGGATTTCTTCAAGAAGCACATATGGGCTCTCTACTTAGCCCCCACTTACGTGATCTTCCATATCAATCAGCAACAGAATTGCATCTACACTTGCCTATTGTGTTCTTCATCTCACAGTGCTTTCATTCGTGTTCATGTGTTGGCATTCTCTGTAGATCCAGAAGTGGGTGTGTATGAGACAATCGCTGGCCAGCTGACACAGCTGAGCAGGACTAGTGCACTCTAACTTGCATTTCCTGAGTCAGCTCTCTGCATACTGAGTTGTGACGCAGAACCATCAGCAGCTCTCTCCACAGAGAAGACACCAATCTAATTGTGCTATTTCAAATGGAGGTTTTATGCACCTAATTGGTAGAGAGAAGCCTGAGCTGCCAAAGATATTATCTAAATTTCACAAAATCACCTTAAGTGTTTAAACAGTACCAGAAAGCAAGAAATGACAACCTGTGTTCTTTCCTCCAGAAATTTACTGATTCAGGAGTTTCACCACTCTCTGTAGATGTGATGGAACACCAAGTCAGCTGCTATGAATCCTGTTTTTCAGACATGTGCCAAAACAAGTGAATGCATATGGATCTAAGTGCTTGGTCGTCTCTCTCTGGGGAATGCAATCATTGACCTGCTTCAGTCTGTGGCATCCAAGCTGCATTAACTCCAGCTCAAGCCTAGGAGCCATGGAAACTTGTATGGAAAAGCTGCTCAGCTCAAGTGCCATCTTCTTTTAGGTCTAAGGTCTTCTATGGAAATTTGGTTGGATCTGGCCACAATGCCTTTTATACCTGCCTATTTCCTAGTCATTGAAAGAATTATTAGAGGTATTTATTTGTCTGATTTCTTCAGGCTAAATCTATGTTTTGTTGTTGCTGGCTTTACCTGATTATATTAATATTAGAGTGCCATTCAATCCATTGTTTATTTGAAACAACTATTTAATTTTGTGTGCTACTGTGCAAAGGATAGCATGAATGGGGAAAAATCAGTTTTCCTCCAACTGAGTGTTAGTTTTGAATTTGCACTGACATTTTCTTTGAAGAAGTGGTGGCTACTTTAACAGTTAGCTTGAAATGCAGCAGAGAGACAGCTCACAGCACACTGCTGTCTTTGGTCCTCAAGATCTTAAGTTAAACTTCAAGATAAATTGATACCACATAGGGTATAGGAAGACAGAACCAAAACAAGTTCAGAAAGCACCTGGAAACCTACCCATCATGAGTAAGGTGTAGTTTTATAGGAAAAATAAGCCACTGTGTATCTTTCATCATCTCACCTCTGTTCGTAAGTAACAGTGCAGATCTGCTTTTCAAGGACATTGTATAGAAATCAAAACACAAGGAAAACAGCCATCAGAAACTTTCACCCTGATCCTCAAAACTGAAGTACTTTTATGAGCCCTCTGAATGTTTCCTGGCCATAAGTGCAAGGTTAAAGAAATCTCTTAATACAACATTTTTAGTGTTACATTTTTTTTTATATATGATCAACATCTAAAACTATGATAGAATATGCCAAATGGAAATTAATGCAATTCAGTTTTTCACTTAAATCAGAGTTAAAATTTTGGTTGAAGAATGTTTGCAGATTTATTTATACCCTGCAGTCTCCAAAGTTAACAGAGGAAGCTGGCTGCCAGTCTCTACCATTATGCAAATACTTTTTCTTCCATATGGTTACAGAAATATATATGCAATATATATTTTAAATATTAGGAGTATGAAATAATAATTCATACAATAAATTTTATTCAAAAAAAGAAAGAAGGGAGAGGAGTAGGGACCCAGACAGTGAAATGTTAATACCAAAATGGCTCAACTGTCTTACTGTTACCCTGACCCCAAAGAAAGCATCCTATGGCCATATCATATTTTCAGTCTGATTCCCTAAAACTGCTTTTGAGAGAAATGTCTTCTACACTTAGACTAGTACTGAAGAACTGTGAATATACATATATTCCTACAATGCATATTTTATATGTAAAATCTATTCTCTGTTTAAGATTCAGTGTGTGCCTTCTGCTCTTCCTCCCACTTTCACTCCTTTTGACTGAATCAGTAAAAGGTACCTTAGTCATTGACTTCAATGTGAACTTGGTTAGGGTATGATTGTACAGATTTATATAAAATCAGGTTGAAAATAAAGGTTTTAAGGTAAAGGTCTTTACAGGGAGATTGAAGAACTTACTGATGGAAACATTGCTGAGGAAATTTGGGTAGAATAAGAGATTTTCAGTCAGGAAATGACCATTTAAAGGCACAAGAACAGCACTACATGTAAACATAGATAAAATGTTTATAAACTGTCTGTATGTAATATAATTTGCATAAATTCATCATGATTGGAATTTCACACACATGATATTTTAGTTTAACACACTGCAGAAGTTTAATACATTTCTGAAGCTTATAGCCTTACCTGCCACCAAGAGCATGCCCCAAAGAGGGGAACAAATGTTCACAGTTTCTAAGGGCAATTCCTGTGATTGCCAGTGGGCTGAATATGGGCTGACAGTATGCCCAGGTGGCCAAGAAGGCCAGTGGCATCCTGGCTTGTATCAGCAATAGTGTGGTCAGCAGGACCAGGGCAGTGATTGTCCCCCTGTACTTGGCAGTGCTGAGGGTACACCTCAGGTACTGTGTTCATTTGGGTTGCTCACTACAAACAGGCACTAAAGAGCTGGAGCGTGTCCAGAGAAGGGCAACGAAGGTGAAGGCTCTGGAGCACAAATCCTGTGAGGAGAAGCTGAGGGAGCTGGGGTTCTTTAGCTGGAGAAAAGGAGGCTCAGGGGAGACCTTATCACTCTCTGCAACCACCTGAAAGGAGGCTGTAGCCAGGTAGGGGTCATCCTTTTCTTCCAAGTATGAAGCAATGGGATGAGAGGAAATGTCCTCAAGTTGCACAAGGGAAAGTTTAGATTGGATATTAGGAAAAACTTCTTAATGGAGAGGGTTGTCAAGCATTGAGACAAGCTGCCTAGGGAAGTGGTTCAGTCACCACATGTAGATGTGGCCCTCAGGCACATGGTTTACCAGTGGATTTGGCAGTATTAATTTAATGGTTGGAGTCAATGATCTTGAAGATCTTTTCCAACCTAAACAAATGCTATGAGTCTGTCATTCTATACATACACACTCATACACACATACGCAAAATTAATAAGCCTTGACGGATATATTGTGTTAATATTACTGATGTTGTGAGGTAGAACTTATACAGTGGAGTGTGAAAAGCACTAAGTTATTCTTGCTGCTAAGAGATGAAATGGAAGAGATTGTCACTTAGCATGAGAAAGAAACATGTTAACTAAATGTATTGGATTATTTTCTTTTTTGACTATCAAAATTATTTTCCTGGTGACTGTGTATTGGTCCTTAGTAGGAAAAGCACCTATCAAGGAAAGATTAGATTTCTGTAGAGTGGTTGAGCCAACTGCTTAATCAAGTGATAATCCATTCCAGCACTTCTTTGTCTTGTCTTGCCTTCACATTCCTGCATGTATACACACACACACACACACACACACACACAGAGACAGATTCCCAGGTGTCATGTTGGCAGCTAAAGTAGTAGGAGAACTTTCTGTGTTGCACAAGAGGTGAACTGGATGATCTTCCTTTGCACAAACTTGTAGTTGTTGAGGTTCACTCACCTGTGCTTATGATCAAAAAATATTTCAAAACACTAATAGAAAGAGGGGACTAAAGTATATATAAGCCTATGAGCATCCAAACTAGCTACAGGTAATGGCATAAAAATGTTGCTATTTGAGCTTGTAATGGCTGTGTTATTATCACCTGATAGGTATTTATGTATATATCATGAAATGTTAATATATTTATATATAGACGACAGAAAGCACTACTCAGTCCAGTATTTTTGAAGGCAATCTTAATACAGAGGAAAAAATACAGTCAACAAGTACAGAAAACTACTTTAGGTTTTCCAAACTATGTAGCTTTTGGTTTTTGTAGCTTTATTTTTGCCTTTTTGGATCAAAGCTGGAGCATTGTTCAGAGCCACACTTTCTTGCTCATTTTTATCAGTGACTAAGGACTCAATTATACTTTGCTGTCAATTTGACATCCTATAAAAACAGTGAGAATAAACAAATGCATTCTAATGGAACAATTTTTCACTATTATCTTTTCACCTAAATGTATCGGCAACATGATCCAAAAAGCCTCAGAAGTAAAATGCTTCCTAAATGCTTTAAGATACTTTCAAAGTGAAAGTGGCAAATGGACAGGGATTGAGAAGAATGGAAGTTTTGGCAGATGAAAATGCTTATGAATGTGTTTATTAGCAAGAAGAGCTAAGGGCTTATAATTCAGAGGGTATTACATGCGTTGAGAAGTTGCTAAGAAACATAAAGCTTGATGGGGGAAAAGTAAAGGAAAGATGGTCTTGGAAGCTAAAATCAAGCACAATGTTTAATAGCCAGAAAGTCCTGTCACCTAGGATTGCACTTACCTGAGGTAACTATGTTAAAATAGAGTGACCTGATACTGTTTCTATGATCTCTGCAGAAAATCGGGCATCTCCAGGGGAAAATCACATCTTGTACATGTTCAGTCATGTTCTAGAGTGAATATGCTCTCACCAGCAAAGGAGAGGGAGCAAAGATCTGCTAGAGGCCATTTAATGCATGGACCGGCCTTTAACTAGTCCAAGGTAAAACTGCCCAATAATTTGAACATCCCACAACTTTACAAAACTTCTTCTAAATGCAAGGATGGGAATTGCCTAAGGTGTGTTCCTTCTGCCACAGAAGTCCTAAATTCTTTCCTTTCCTTTTTGCACAACTGTAGAAAACACACCTGTGCATTTTACTTGTGATTTTTTTTAACGGGCTTCTAGTTCATATTTTTTTAATTACTCTGTAAGTTTATATTTATTTATTATGCTTAGGATTTCATTAGAGAAGTTAAGAATAGTGTTCACACACTTCTTAAAAGCCCAGAAGGTTAGTTTCTGCCTGACATGTAGATCTGTAATTGTTATTCTTACAAAAAATAATTATTAAACTCAAAATTATACTTTCTTTTTTTATAAACCCTATTCATCCAAGTGTTCAATATCTCAGTGATCAGAAGTTAACTTTGCACATGATGGATAAAGATTAAATAAGGCAGAATCAACCTTAATTTCTTTACATGTAAAGTGTGGTGCTTCATAATTAGAAAGTGGGACTGCTGTTGAAATGAAATGGAAAATGTCCTCTTTAATCTGTTGCTCCAGGTGTATGTAGATTATTCATTACTGGAATAAGAAGACCTTGTAACTTAAAGAATAGGTGACACGACAAAAGAGGAGAAGAAGTATATGGTTTATAGAATTCATCTGCTATGCATACTTGTGACAGAATTGCAATTTGATTTTCTTAGTAATCATTATAGAAAAGAATTTCTAAACTGGCAACATTAAAACATAACTAACACTGTAGTAGGCAAAAAACATACAGCTGTTGCTTAGTACCTTTGGAGAAGAGCAATGCCTGATTATAGAATCCTTTTCAGCATTATTATTATTGACTTACTCTTTTCCAAAGATAGAAATCTATATCCTAGGACACAACTAATTTTGTTCTGATTGCTGTCAAAAATACTTCCTGATTTTTTGGCATGAGGTAAGGGAGAATTTTTGAGCAGTCGCCTCAATTGAAATGGTGGTCAGAGAGCAATAACAGCAGGAAAAAGTAAAAATCTCACTTCCCCATCTCTTTACTGTGAATGAAGTGGGTCAGAAATAGACTTTGGCAAGTATCAGTCATAAAGCAGCCAAGAACTGCCCTTGTAAATTTTCAAGTGGTAATGTTTGCTGCTGGTAGGATCTGAAAACAGGTGTAATTTGAACTATTTGTAATAGCAATTTTTTCCTAAATGTAAGATTCTTTAAAACAGATATACAAATTAAAAAAGGAAATGTGTGCTGATAAAATGTGCAGATAAATTATTGGACATATACAATATTAATACTTGAGTTACTTGAATATCAGTACATTTCTGCCTTGGTATTTAGTCTTGTCCAAATACTTATGCTCCATTTAGCCAGGTAGATTTGCCTTTGAATATTATTCATTTTGAGGTGAGTGTTTGTTTTTCACCCTAGGACCATAATTTCCTTTTGGTGTTTCTTTTGCTTGTTTGTTTACTTTGGTTTTGTGTTGGGTTTTTTTGTTAGTTGTTATTTTTGGGGTGGTTTTTTTTTTGTTTTTTTTTGTTTGGTTTGTTTGTTTATATAAGAGTTAATAGATTGCTAGGCTTTCATTTTTTACAGAACATGAAATGAACCTGGCAAAGGAGTTACTGCCTCAGTAAATGTGAACAGCCATTTTTTGGGATGTGCTTGGAAATTTTAATGGGTCTCATCTCAAAGAATGTGGCTCAGCTAGTGAGAGAATTGACTTCAGATTGTTCCATAAATTGTATTCTGGCTTAGTCGGAAAGGTGTAAACTGATTTACTGAGAGAGAAATCTATTTTGCCTCAGGAAGTTGTGGAGATGGTAGACTGTGGAATATCAGCCACCATTTCAGGGTGTTCAAAAGGCAGCTGTAGTTGGAGGTAACAGCCTACACTAGCTTGGCCATACTGTGAGAGGGAAGAAGCTGTTTGATCATGTAGTCTCATCTGCACACTTTATCAATCATCCAACTTCATAAGGTAGTGGACTAAAAAGTACTCAGAAAAATTTTCATTGATCTGATAATATTGTACATGTCCAATAATATAGTTTTGATCATTTATTCTAGGGACTAAAACTTTACATTCCACCAAAACCTACTTTCTGAGCTAGAGATTAATTATACAAATTGAAAAATTTCTTACCTCTTTGTTTCTACATCTTTTTTAATGCATTCCTGTTTCTCTTATACAGGTTTAATACATTTTATTCTAGTTTTAGTGCATATTTTCCATCAAAAGAATAAAAAATCTCAGCGACCTTACTAAGCTAAGAAACAAAGGCATAGTTGAAAGCTGACCTTAGTGGCTTATTTATTTCTGTAGAGATTCACTCAGAATCACATTTCTTCAAACCTGGAGGCCCTCAGGTTTCTGTAGAAATCAGCTGCTTTAAAGCCAGCAAATGTACAGTTTTAATGCAGTTTGTGTTCTGGTGTATTAATAGAGTTGACTGAATAATAAAAAATAGATTGTTGAATATGTTTGAGTAAAAGTAGACCAATTTTCCTTTATGTAAATTAGTATTTCTGAAAATGCTCAGTTTTGTAAATTGTAAATGATTTAATCACAGTATTTATGTGAGGAACCTGCTGTTAGTTGGTCAGCAGCTGAAGAATTTTGCTTTTACATAAGAGATCTAAATACGTGGCTAACTAGTCAGGCATAAAATTATCTAATTAAAATACACAATCTGTAAATAAGTAAATTGCAAACATAATTTCCTAAATTCTGTTGCAAATACTACTGAATAATAAGGATATAAACACAAATAGAAAATTATCAGCAGTAGAAAAACCTCCTGAATCCTATAACCTGTAAAACTTGCAATGGTATTTCCTCACATATCCTGATTAGGGTTATGACATAGATTTTGTATGTGGTTGTAGCCATGGAAGTTGTTTAGTAATATATTTTCTGTTTGCATCATAGTCTGTAACTCACATTCTCTCTGTTACTGCTCCACATACTAGATTACTCACGCAATTAAGTTGCATTTTTGGTTTTTTTTTGTTTTGTTTTTTTTGTGGGTTTTTTTTGTTGTTGTTTTTTTGGTTTTTTTTTTAAGAAAGAACCTGATAAATGTTTCGATGGCTTATTGACTGGAAGCTCAGTTACTCAATCAGCAGTATGGATATAAATCATGAGTAGCAATGCTGGAGGTAAGTCATGTAAATAGATCAAGATCAGGACACGAGTTTATGCAGTACTACTGCAATACCTCACTTGTTGATCACATTGGATGTGCTTAGATTTTATTCATCTTTTTACTGCTGGATTTTGCTGTCTTCGTGGTGAACACTGCAATTAGCACAGAGGTCTTTGTAGCACTTACATTAAAAGCATAACATTAGCATGAGTGTTAAGTGTCCGGGGAATATAGTTCGTGTCTGTACAACTGAAGAATTTATATTGCTGGGAAGGTTTATAAAACCCAGCTTTAAAGAGTTATGTAAAAAGTTATGTAAGTACATAAAAGGATACATAACTTTTGGTTGGCAGACAAAGTCATGGCCAATAGGAACCGGAAACATGACTAAGGTGCAAATATTGTATCTACTGAATCCTTTTTTTGATACCTAGTATCCCATAATCAGTCTCAGCATGTGCTTAGACATTTTTCTCAAGCAAACATGATCTGTGAATCCTGTGTTCTTTTCCTACAGCATATCAGTTCTTGAGACAGTTTTCTCCCATAAATGTACCTAAGTGAGCACTTGAAGGTTGTGCCTTTTGCTGGATATGCTGGACACCAGTGTTCCTCATGGGTTGCTCAGGATACCTACAGTATTTCACCCTTTGGCAGAGTGAAGTGCCTGAAACCACCACATCATCCTCTCTTCTATTGTTCCTGTATCTCGTTTTGGCTTGGGCACTTGGCACTGGCATGCCACTCTCTGAGGAAACAATGTTCTTCATGCAGATGGGATGGCCTTGGCAGTGCAATATACCCTCACCACCTCAACCCACAGTTGACTGGCAGCTGTGTCCTGGAAAACTGGCATATTACCTTGCAAGGGGCACCTTGCCATCCATAGACAATCAGGCACCTCGGCAGCAAAATGATCACAAATGAATATCAGCTGTTAACGTTCAAGGACTGATTCCAAGTCATTTGGGTTGGCTAGAAGCATGAAGTCTTTATTCTCTTTATTGCTAAATGCAGAAGTCTCTATTGCACCCTGCCTGCTGTCTTTCCCATAAATAAGTCTAAATTGAAGAGTAATTCTCCATACAGTATTTACAGCACAGATATCTGTGCTCATTCATGAATACATGGAGATAGGCACTTTTCAGGATTATTTTGAATTGAAAAATGAGAAAATATACTGAACATTTTTGGCTTTGATATTGTATCTTACCTATGTTCTGAGAAGCAGTCTGTGGTCAGTAGTGAACTAGACTGTTCTCAAAGTTAATAAATGAATGCCTCATACCACTGCCTTTTCAGAACAAAAGGTAGGACAGAAATGAATGATCTGACTCTTGCCCATAGTCATGAGTGCAGACCATACCTTTCTTAATCAGGAAATCAGATAGTGCAATGAAATAATGCAATGAAAAGCAGATATTAGGAAAACTTAGCTACCATTTAAAAATGTGATTTTGATCTGAAAAATGTGTCAGGAGACATTTTGAATTAATTTTTCTTCATAGATTATTTATCATATTTTAACAGATTTCCTAAAATAAAATAGAAGGAGCTTTGATTTAGCAAACCTGAATGTTAAAATAAGCTGTTTGGCTCATATGAAGATTTACTGAGCCAGGGTCCCTATATAGTTCTGTCTTGTCTCCAGCTGAATGGGACATTTGCAAAAAAGATTAGGATGCTACACTGAACAGTTATGGAGACCTAAAAGCAAGAATAAAATCTAATTCATTCTCTTATATTTCTGTGCAGTTTGTAGGGCTAAGAAGAGTGAAAAAGACTGGTCTTTGATTTTTCTTGCCAGACACTGAATGCTTATAGCTGGCTAGAATGCTAATACCATGATGACATTTTTGCATACTGTATTCTCAGACTAGAAATGAATTCTGATTTATCGCACAGATTTTAGTGCAATTTTATTTGACCTTTTCTAAATACTACATCCATTTATCTCTGGGCAGCTGACAAAGTGTCTTTTCCCTGTGACATGTTATTTGTTAGGAAATACGAAAGTTGGGGTTAGTTTTAAATTACTGGCTTCACATAGTTTTATTATGAAAAAGGCTAATAAGGTGCCCTCCCCACCCCAATTGTTCAATATTGTTGGAACATTTTAATTGTGGGGTTTTTTTTCATTGTCTCATTTTTTCCCAGATACTTTTAGCAGTACATGGATAAATAAAAAGGGGAGTGAACCCTGTCTTCAAAATGGCACAAATTTACTCACATTAACAGGCCCATCACTATGTGGAGTGAACAATGTCTCTACACATTTATCCACAAACTAAATTTCTTTTTTTAACAGGGGTAAGTAACCTTGGATCCTGGGAGTGGGGGGGGGGAAGGTTGAGGGAAATGGTATGTGCCAGTTTTCAGCACCTCTGTGTCCTTTCACAGCAAAATGTTATCAGGATCATCATGTTGAATTTCGGCTGGGCTTTGTGTTGTAATTGCCGGCACAGTAGTGATACACAATAAGCTGACTGCCAGCTGTGCTGAGAAAACTCACAGCAGGGTGGGCAAATACACCAGAACCCCATGTGGAAGGACACATCCGAAATGCGGCTCTCATCCAGCCGCTCTGAGGATCTCTGGAGTGCAGTCTCTCCAGCTGCAGGTTTCTCACAAACACAGAGCAAACAGTATGAAATCTTTGGCTATTCCAGTAAGCAACAAATTTACAAAGGGGAAGGAATATGCTGTCAGCACTTTGCTCACAGTACATTGTAAGGTTATGAGAAATCAGGCTTAAAAATCATAGGACTGTAATTTTTTGAAAATAACTGAAATCCCAGTAGGTGGAGATGTTCAAGTTTATGCCCCTTTGTTTTATAAAGTCAGCCCACATTACTAAGCTCACAAGGTGAACTCATTGTGAGAATTAGCATTCACTGTTTGCCAAGTTTTGTAGGCCTTTATTTCAGGGAGCAGAGATGGTGCTAATTGTAGGGAGTGGGGCTGTGTATCCAAGGAGATATGGGAGTGATATTGTGTGAAGGTACCTATTCCACATTCTAATGGGAAGGTTAAACATTCTCTGCTCCCATCATGATAAATCCTTGTCTGTCTGGACCACTGAGCCGCTCCTCCAGGAGAGACATCATGCCTATGAATAATTCTGGCAACATTTTAAAGCAAATTACAGTATAGCTTTATGGCATTTTCCACACTATCCTCACACAGAAAGGATTATAGATGTCAATTACTTTATCTTTTAAAGAGAGACATGAGATTCTCTGTACATTTCTTGATCCACTGCATAGATGAAAATGGTGTTATGATGAGTTTACAAGACCTCTAAGGCTGATTAATTGCACATAAAATAGTAGTATGAGAGAATCCTGTTAAGAACAAAGAAACTATGAAATGATCCAGATGCAGCTGCATCTCATCATTACTTCATATGCTGGCTTTTAAACATCTTGCAAATGCTGTTGACTCCTCTTGAATGCAGTTGCTGTTAACTGTACACTAATCCTATTTGTATTCAGTGACTATGTAAATTTCTTTATGTAGGGTTGTTTGTTGTTTTTTTTTTATTATTATTATTATTATTATTATTATTTCCCTGGAAAACTGTACTTGTATACAAGAAATCCTGATTATGTTATTCATATAAGGAACCAATACATTACACACCGAGAGGCATAACAATCAATGCAAAACAGTATTGTGAATCTCAGGTGAATATCTGAGACGATGTTATAGCTTAATAGAAGCTGAATAATCTCTTCATAAACTTGTTCTCTGAATATAACATTCAAAACAATATTTTATTGCTCTATCCAGTGAGCATTCTGTGGTATTTTTTACTTGCTGTTCTGTTACTGTTTGTGACGTCTCAGTACTTTGTACATTAGCTCTGACGTGACAAAAGACCTAAAAACATACTCATCTTTAAATCTGAGATACTAATTCAAAACTAAGAACATCACTTAAATACTTTTCTAAATCAGAGCCAGTGTCTCCACAAATAAAATGTAATATTTATATTGAACATGAAAAAATACATTTTTCCTTTTAAAAGTGAATGAGATTTATTACTTTTACACAGTGTTTTTGAAGTGTTTCACTACTATTTAGCAAAACGCACATAGAAAGAATAAATAATTTTTCTAGAACCAGTGATTCATGGCTTTTAGCATGCCAGTGCAAGATGGCATTGTTATCAGAAGTTATGTGAAATAATTAGTGCTCAGAGAGTGCTGTCATGCTCATTGTTATGGCAGATTAGTAAGGATTAGAGATTAAATGTATTCATTTTTTTATTATATAGATAAAAAGAAAAAAATATTACCATGTCTAAATCCCTCCTATTTTAAACTATAACATTTCTTTCTGAGGCTAGTGTGTTCAATAATTGGAACTACTATAATACTTACAATAAAATGATTGAAAATATACATGATTGAATTATGTAACCTGATGTTTTGTTAAAAATGAGATTTTTCTAGAGTTTAAGAGAAGCCTACATCTCTCTAATACAAGGTTTTGCTCTTCCATTGTGGCATGGTTTAGGAATGGTTTTCTCCAATTTATTGCTCCCCCTAAAACCATGGTGCTACTTTCTCCTTCTCCTTGTCCCCACTTCTCACTGCAGGTGGCTGGAGAAGAGAATTGGAGGCGCAAAAGGTAAAGATTATGGGTTGAGATAAGAACAATTTACTGGAAACAGCAATGAGGTAAGAAAACCTCATAACATATAGAATAGTAAAAGCAACAATATTAATAACAGAAATGTACAAAAGACTGATTTGATTCACGTGCAAAATGCTCCTTGGAGCCTGACCCAGCCAAATTGACTGGAAGAGACCCCTTCTCCTGGGAAGAGTCTCCCTTCACCCCACCCCTGTCAATACCATTAGGTGCAGTAGAATAGCCTCTTTGTCATAGCCATGCCCCCTCCTGGCTGCTGCAAAAAACTCACTCTCTCCTGGCTGGAACCAGGACACATTGCAATCACATAATTACGATTCACTTTTGGATATTATACAGATGCCATTATTCCTAAGAGTATTAAAACAGGTAGAGATTTAGGTGTTTTGGTTTGAGGCACCACTGAAGTGGATTTCCCTGCATACTGAAATTACTCGGTGTCTCAAAATTAGGACACTGAAGTCCTCGTTCTCTGGGCATCTGGATCTTCTAATTGCACTAAATTACTGTCTGGAGGCAGAGGTGATTTTTTTTTTTCCCAGACTATGTAAACCTTACTTAAGGAAATTCCAAACTATCTAGAGTACATCCATGCCTATACTTCTGTTCTATATTTATTTTACTAGGGCTTGCAAGATGATCTGATACTTTGGGAAATTCTCTTTCTCCTTGTTTTGAAATTATTTTTGTATTTACACCTAACAGTCTCAGAGCATTCTTCTCCCAGAACAGTTAGGGAACAGGAGCACCACGCTGGGGTGTTTTGAGAACCAGCAGCCTGGTGGTTAGAGGGGGAGGATTTTTGAATAAAGCTAGTTTCGACTCGTATGTCCACTCTGACTTCTTCTTTCTTTTGTTTCTCCTGCATCAAACCAAGCTAAAAGCATAGAATTCTTATTGATTAATTATGAATTGTTCTATCTATAAAAATTGGTCTGCTGCCCTTAGAAGAACAGAGTTGGTTCTCTATAGAGAGAAACCTTATGGCAGCATGGCTGTAGTGAAAGAAACCCAGCTTTTCAAATGATTGTTTGTAAAATACAGAGAAAAATTAAGAAGGAACGTAGGGCACTCCCTTCTTATGTGGAAAGCGCAGAAATTAGAATTCTATTTCTGAAGACTAGTGGCTAGCAACTTCCTGACTCAGAAAGGTTGCTCTAGATGAAAACTGATTGAGTTGACAAATAAAAATTACTTTATCATAAAATGAAAGGATAAAAATGCTTAGGTATGAGTTGGTGTAACTGGGTTGTATTTAGTCCAGTCTGAAAAATATTTGAACACATCCTAGACTGATTTGAGAAAGTGTTCCCAGTTTCCATGTGTCTACAACCCAATAAAGATACTGAGTGATGAAGAATGTCATAATAATATTTAGAAGTAACTAAAATATGTCCAATAAGGGTGAGTGAAAGAGAGAAGTCTATTTCTTTTAAGAAAAAAAAAAAAGCATAAACGGTGGTTTAATCATGGATTTTACACACAAAAGCATGGAACAGCATTTTGATGATTTCTATTAATTGACTAAGACACATAAAGATCCTCTAGCTGGAAGCTGAAACTACACAAATTCAGGCTCTATGCACTACACACATTTTTAATTGCAAGGGTAATTATCCATAGAAACAGCTATTCAAAAGCTATGATGGCCTCCCTAGCACTTGAAGTTTTGAATATTAAATTGGATATTTTTTGAAATAGCTTTCTCAAAAAGCTCTGCTGTGCTTTTAACCTAGTTTTTTTTTGGCTGTGTTTTGCTAGTCTTGATATCAGATGGCTACAATGACCCCTTCTGGGTTTAAACTTCTACCAATATAAAGAGAAAGTACCAAACTTTAATAAGTGAAAACTTGGTTTGATCAAACTAATTTACTAAATAGTATGGCCCACTTGGAGCACCTAGATAAGACAGCACAGAATAGGTTCAGTGAGGGAGATTTGTCTTGAAGCAATTTTTGTATCATTTTGATCCTATACTCAAGGGAACAGAAAGACCCTCAGAGAATAATTTAACATTTAATAATTTCAATAATTTAACATTTAACTGTAATACAGTAGAAGGTATGTAAGCTGAGTAGACTGCCTGATATTACTATTAATCATAGAAAGACATAATGTGTTGGGTTGAAAGGGATCTTAAAGATGATGTAGTTTCAATACCCCTGACATAGGCAGGGACACCTTCTATTGGACCAAGTTGCTCAAAGCCCCATCCAGCCTGGCCTTGAACACTTCCAGGCACTGGGCATCCTCAGCTCCTCTTGATAACCAGTACCTCATCACCCTCACAATAAAGAATTTTTTCCTAATATCTAATATAGCCCTACTTTCTTTCAGTTTGAAGCCTTTTCCCCTTGTCCTATCACCACTTGCCTGTATGAAAAGGGCCTCTTCATATTTCTTTTAAGCCCCCTTTAGGTACTGGAAGGCTGCCCTAAGATCTTCACAGAGCGTTTTCTTTTCCTGTCTGAACAATCCCAACTCTCTCAACTCTATTAATGCTGATAATCTGTAATTTTATAATATGTATAAGACCTTAGTCCTAGACTACAGAACCCACGTGTTTGGTACTATACAAATATGGATTTTTGTTTCACGAACTCTGTGTGTGGAGGTAAAAATCTCCACCTTTCTTTGTCTGCATACCTGTATCAGGACAAACCTTGTCTCTTCAAACCAAAGTCTATACCTCATGTTGTTTCTAATTCAGGGATATTGTTTTCCATCCAGGCTAAGTGGGATTTAACAGCTGTGTCCATGATCCATGAAATAAAAAATCCCTTCCTATTGCTTTAATTTCATAATGTAAAATAGATCTTTAGATCATGGAGAACATAATCTCCAAGACCTCATCTCCAGAGTAAGCCTGATGATAAGATGTAGGGCCTTCCTGTTTGCTGAACAGGAGCTGTGGAGCTGTACTGCAGAGTTTAACCTGGATTAAGCAGCAGAATACTCTGCTGGGAGTTTCAAAGTATACACTGGTTTGGAAAGTGTACTGTATTGTCAAAGAAAGCATTAGAACAATAAAAACTTTTTGATTTTGATATAACCTTTGCTTGAATGAAAAGAAAGAACAATAACTCCTCTTTCAGTACAGTTAAACCTTTCCAACAGTTCAGCCAAATGGGAAATGTCTTTATTCAAATTCCTCCTCCCTTTCAAGGGGGCTGGTTAAAACCCCTTTTTAGTTGGAAAAATCACCTTGATACTTGAGAAACCCCTGTGGTATCTGAGGTATACATATTTCTTGTTCAGTGAGTCAGTTCTTGAAGTGTTAGGTGCACAAGCTGTGTGCTGCAGTTAAAGGGTAGGATGATAATGGAGCCAACTGATCTAGACAGATGTCTTCATGGAAGGCAGATTAGTTTGAAAGATTCTTTGAATATGCATTTAGCATTGATGAATAGTCAAACATGGATATTTGAATCAGACAAATAATTTGTTATTTATGAATGTCAGATTACAAAAATAATTTTAATTTCTGACACTAAGGTTTAAACAAACATCAACCATCAAATCTGAATGCCAGATTACAAAAATAATTTGAATTTATGACACTAAAGTTTAAACAAATGTATGCCTGAAAGTCCTTAGGAGCATTTCAATAAATGACGCCATCCTTAGTACTTCAAAAAACCAGGTCACTTATTTTTGCACCAGTAATGATATAGGAGATTTGAATGAAGCGTTTTTATTTAAATGCTTGCATAGGACATTAAAATTTCTTATGTAAATGGCATTTGCAAATACACAGAACCATGGAAAGATTTCAGTTGGAAGGGAAATTAAAGATCATCTAGTTTATTAAAAGTAAATGTAATCCATACTGCAATGCTGTATCAAGTTGAATCTCTTGTTGCATTTACCTGAGAAGCAAACATGTAAAACTTTGTCTTTTTGCTTATCCTTTTTAGCACAAAAAGTACATCATAAAAAATGATAACATTTGTATTGTTTGCTGAGAAATGGCAGGAATTTTTTTTAGTTGAATGCAAGACAGAAACAGAGCTCTGTGGGAGACTGTAGACAATAAATTATCATATATTTGAAAATACTCAATAATCAGTTGTGTTCAGACTTCTCTGAAGCTTTTTTGAATGCTTTAGGTGCAATACCAAGCATAATTTTCAGTCCTCTGCTCATTATAAAAGAGAATAAAGGGTTGAAATTACTGAAAATCATGCAGTTGGCTTCAAAACAGTTACTCTTCAATGTATTTAAAAGACAAGTATTTGAAATGTCATCGAATTTTAGCAAAATAAAAGACCAGTTGTTCCTTACAGGGTGTTTCTAAAGTAATCCATAAAGAAACAAGGTAGGACTAAAGTCAGATAACTATCTTAAAGTACTCAGATAATGTAATTTCAGAAATGTTTATGATCATTATATGTTTGTTTATTTTCTTCTGCATTTGTAAGTTTGAAAAGTATTTCTACTTGATGTAGGGAAGAGGTGCTGGCTGATTTGATGTAAATCCCTCCAAACATATAAATAAAGCTTTAAACTTTGGTCTGTACTAGTCACAGAGCTTGTGGGAGCTTATTTTCAACACCAGCACCTTAAAAAGCAGAATTGCCATGTGCTGTCACTTTGTCCACCGCAGGACATGGAAACAGTACCAGGTAACCTTTAATACTGCAAGATGTGATTGCAGTGGTCCTTAATGAGGTTCAGGCTGAACTTTCTTATATAACCTTGGGACCCTTCACTCCCAAGCTGTCTCTGGACAGGAGCACTAATTTTGTTTCATTATCCTAATATGTAGTTCTGTTTACATCCTGCTTTTCAGCAAAGGTTCAGCTGTGGGCTATGGCCCTACCAGGTGGAAATGCATCCAAAGTCAGCAGGGAGGCAGATGGCAGCAGATTCTCTGGGTTGTGGCAACCATTAGTAACTGTCACTTTTCAGCTCAGACCTGCATAGTTTCCTGTTTCCAGATGGCTCTGTTAAAGCATTTGGATTTGTTGCTGGTTAGTTCTCAGGAGCAGTGTGGGAACAAATCCTTTGCACAGTGAGGCTGAAGTATCAGCCTGGGTGCTGTACAATTAGCTCCCTTCCAGGGCAGGAGCCTGATGACACTCTTCCACTCTTCCTCTGCTCTGTGCCTGAGAGATCTTTAAGCAGTAGTCTTAGATTAAAGAGGCAGTTAGCAATTGTCTCCTATGAATGGAAATGCTCCTGTAGCCACGTCCTCTTCTCTGTTGGGAAAAGACAGTTAAGAGCTGAGGTCAGATGGGAGCTGAGACTTGGCATCTACTCTGTGTATTAGAGCTTGACTGGGTGGCAGGTTTGCCTTGGTGTCTCCTAACATTACAACACAGATGCTTAAGTGCCCAGCAATTACTCTTAACAAATTAGGATCTAAGCTGAAACTGCTCCCACTGTAAATATATTATACTGTGGTAAATATTATAAGACTATAAATATATATAAATAGTTATCTAAATTGTAACACTTCAACAGTCAGATAGGCTTTAGTTCTCAACCAGGGTATTTTTCCCTTCTAACGTATTTTTTTCTTGTAACCACCACCTCCTTCCCCTTTTGCATGCTTGCATCCTCTCATGTGAATCTTCTCAGACATTGATTCATCTGAGAATATCCTTTTCTTTACCCATTTCATTAGCTGCACCCCCAGCCTTATCTCCAGCCTGTGTTATTTTCTCTGTCACTGTATTGCCTCTTGCCCTTGACTGCAAACCCTCTGTTTGCAAGTGAGGAGTAGTTTGGAAAGTATCTTTCACACTGTGAATAAGCTGTAATAAAAACATTATTTTTCCAACATAACTTCCCTTGACACAGAATAATTTATGTTCCTGGAGTGCTTTCTTGCCCTTCCCTCTGTTTCCTTTCTGCCATCCCTCTTTAATTATGACTTTTTGACCTCTGTTCTGTTTGTTTCTTTCCATCTAGTAATTGGTCATTAATACACTTATCCAATTAAATATCAGAGTGACTTTTATGACAAAGGAGACATCCTAGTCAGTAACAGATTCTCTGATTTCTGTTCTTCTAGTGTCTATACTATTAACATCATCTTTAAAGCAATGATTCCCTAATCACTTTTTCAATTATTAATGTAATTATTTTCCTGTTTTCTACATATATTTTCACTTAGAAAAGTCTGTCTTTTTAAATTCCTTTCTTTTGGACTTCTCAAGAATTAACCTCACTCTCAAGTGCTGGATTCGGCTCTTAGTTTCAAATACCAGATATCAATTCAGAGTTTAAATCAGTATCACTATTCTGTGCTACAGATGCACTCTCCTCATCCTCTATAGGCTGTCAAGCTTGGTTAGGAAATCAGAAGGAATTGCTATTATCCATAGATAAACTGTGGACTTTGCTTCTCTGAATTTCATCTGGTCAATTGACAATAGATCCTCTTTCCAGAAAACTAATCCTACTGTCCTCACTGATCATTTTGTACAAGTATTTTGAGAGGGACTATTCTTCGTGGTTATCCTGTGTTGAAAACCACTGTGCTATTTACAGGTTCCTGTCTGGTGCTTTTTTAAGGTTAACAAAATTGAAGCTACTTCATTTCAGTCAGAAGAATAGTGAAGATAATCTTTCTTAACTTCAAGATAAAAATATTTTTACAGTATCAGTGTGAAACACTTTTGGTCTCGCTTTATCATTTTTTGCCATTCTGCACAAGGAGAA
The DNA here is from genome assembly GCF_031753505.1 of Anomalospiza imberbis. Lineage (NCBI taxonomy): Eukaryota > Metazoa > Chordata > Aves > Passeriformes > Viduidae > Anomalospiza > Anomalospiza imberbis. Next base: position 105,671,046 of record NC_089682.1, read on the forward strand.
AGGGCAGCTAATGCAGTATTGCTATCCTGTTATTCCTTCCTCCCACAAAACATCTATTTCTACTGGAGGTGGCAGTTAACATTGTTTGTCCCACTTTACCTCGATTAAAGTAGCGGGAGGAAATCATGTGTCCTGGGGAGCTGCTTTTTCTCTATTAAGCAAGTGAGTGGGTTGCACCTGGAGTTATAACATGCTTGCTTTCTTCTGCTTCAAGGTCAGTGGGACTGCCTGATTGATAAATAATGTCTTTGTCCACTGCTGTCATGCAGTTCAAAATGCAGCTTCTCAGAAGGGATGAAAATCAGGAGCAAATTGAGTCTGCTTGTCTTTTTTTTTTCATGAAGAACAGTAAATTATTATAGTAACATTATATGACCATTTGTTATATTAGTGCTCCTTGCAAAGCCGATTGTCTCAACAGGAATGGCAGAATGTGATATATTATTTGCAGAATGGGAAATACATCATGGTCATTATGACTCTGTTGAAACAAAGCTTCTAGTAAGTAATAAAAGGTACACAATGAAATTATGAAAGGAATTTACTCAGGCAAATAATCAGAGATATGGAGCACCTCTCCTATCAGGAAAGGCTGAGATAGTTGTGGTTTTTTTAGCCTGGAAATGACAAAGCTGTGAACAGGCTTTATTGAGGCTTTTAGGTATTTAAAGAGGACTTCTAAGAAAGATAGGGTCAAACATTTTAATTGGGGCTGTAGAGAGAGGACAAGAGGTGATGGGTTTAAACTAAAAGAGGATAGTTTCAGAGGAAACAGAAGGAAGGAATTTTTTATTATGAGTGTGGTGAAACACTGAAACAGGTTGCCCTGCCACCTGGAGGTGGTAGATGCCTCATCCCTGGAAACATTCAAGGTCAGGTTCAGGATGAGGCTCTGAGCAGCCTGTTTTACTTGAAAATGCCTCTCCTCATTGCAGGAAAGTTGGACTAGATGACACCTGCCACTAGACCAGGTTGCTTAAAGCCACATACAATGTGTCCTTGAACACTTCCAGGCACTGGGCACCCTCAGCTTCTCTGGGCAACCATGTCACTGACAATGTTCAACAGAGTTATTCCCAGTACTGACCCCTGAGGCACGCCACTCCTCACTGGTCTCCACCTAGGTATCAAGTCATCCATTAAATCCATGTCTCTCCATTTTAGAGAAAAGGATTTTGTGCAGAGAAATGTCAAATGCTTTACACAAGTCCAGGTAGAAGGTGTCAGTCACTCTTCCATTATCCACCAGTACTGTAATACAGTCATTGAAATTTGCCACAGCATTTGTGAAACACCATTTGCCCTTGGTGAAACCATGTTGGCTGTCACCAGCCTGTCACATCTGTTTTCCTTGTGCCTTACCATCATTCCAGGGACTTCTTCTCCTTGAATTTGCCAGGCAGAGAATTGAGACTGATTGGCCTGTACTTTATTCCTTAATAAAAATGGGGTTATATTTCCTCCTTTTCTGTCAGGGGAACTTCACCAGCATGCGATGACTTCTCAAATACACATTCGGGTTCCTTAGATGGTCTAGAGCTTGATCTTTTCCTGTGGTGGGCAGTAATTAATTCTGCCAGTCCCAGCCTTTCAGATCTCTGAATTGGGTGATGTGGTGAGGGCACGTGCCAGTAAAGAGTAAAGGGAAAATAGTTTTTGTGTCTTCAAGGTATATGTCCAAAATGGACAATAAACAATTCCAGTGATGGTTTCTTTTAACGTATGTGTATGTCTATGTCTACTCACTGAATGTCAGACTTCTGCAGTCTGGAGGGGGATCTCACCAACTCAGAAATAATTTTTGGCAAACTTTATCTATTTTACTTGTCAATTAGATTCTGTGCTATGACACCTGGAACACTAACCCCAGCTATCTTTGGAGTCAGTGCCCATGTGGCATCAAAATTAAGAAAAACAAGCTTATTCATTTACATACTTTGCATATTTATAAATTCACCATTTTTCTGTATCAGTAAAAACTGGATGCAGAGACGAATGAGCCTGGCTCCATTGATTTTAAAGAGCCTGACATGACTGACACTAGCAGAGATTTTGGCCTGCTGTGTTTAGCTCTAGTTTACACTGAGTCACATAAAGCCAGGAAGCATGATGTTGCAAGTGCTTAGAAGTGTTTTAAATCTTCTCTTGAGAAGCTTCTGCACAACAGTGCTAATTTCAAGTCAGTGAAACTTTGCAAGCAAAAGAACTGGGATCAAGCAAAAGCAGTGTATTTCTTAGCTGGACCTAGGAAATAAGCCTGAAAATTATTTCTAGCACAGAGTATTGGGATGTAGCTAGTAAAAAACTGCCACAGGATGTGAGGTTACACTGCTGTGGCCACTACATAGGTGGAATGGGACCTCCAAGATATATTTCTGCTAGAATATTATTTCTGGTTTTATTTTTCATCTTCCCCTGCAGCTGGAGACTCTCCCTCAGTTTTAATGAAAATAAAAACACAGCTGGGTAGGAACATGATCTCCTGGAAAACAATGAATTCTTCACACTTCATGGAATAACATAAATAAGGAGAACCTACAGCAGGGTATCAAAGATTACACAGAGGAGGCAGTGACTGACAGAAATAAAGTAAGGAGCACTGGCTGAAAACACAATCTTGGGGAAACACAGTCTCACAGGTGGTTTTTCTGAGGAATAATGAGGGTGGCTCCAAGCACAGTTTCCTGGGAAAGGGATGAGGTGAAGTGTATAACTACAAGTACACTGATGTGCAGGCTCATATTGTTCTGGTCACCTGCCAAACCAGGACACCCCTGAAGCATGTGATGAGGGATTCAAGAACAGTAGCTTTTGGCAACCAAATAATGATTCTCATGGACTTTACTGCAGATGTTTCCATGTGCATGCATGTGAATGTATGTGTTCGTTATATATAACCATGCACACACGTGTCCACTGTTTGTATGACTATCAAAGGTTTAACAGTGTAATTAAATAGGTGGAAGTACTGTGTTACTGACATGAGTGCTTGATATTAATAGATTTAAGCATTGTTTCTGAGGACATTATCAACTTGAAATCTCACCTGCATCTCAAAGTCTTTTTGCTGTTTAAAGGCATACATTAGGATATGATAACTATAAGGTAGTAGAGCTTGAAATATTTCACCTGTTGTTCTGTTCATTTAGCTTGTGCGACAGAATTTCATATATAGCAGGTTTCCCCAGCTACCCAGTGTCACCTTTAGTTGTCGAGATCTTGTTCAAAACAAAGAGGAAAATCATTCTCAAGGGGAAAATTTTTGTGTCTTTCTCTCTTTGCAACCTCTCCTTGATCCCGATTTATTTAAAACCTGTCTCTAAACATAAGCATAAAAAGCTGAGGAAAATTGTATTTGCATGCTTCAAAAAATAACACTTCTGTATAAAGTTCTCCTCTAGATCAGGCCCATTGCCAGGGTAATTAATGGGCAGATGCAGTCCTTGGAACTACTTTTAACTCATCTCTTGAAACTGATTCAATTTTAATTTGATGATCTCCCTTTAATGGTGCTTACTGTACAGTCAGTGCTAGTTAATATGAGTATTCCCTTCTTAGCCAGGACGTGGTTTCATATGAGGTATTTAGGGATATCTCAAACCTCATGTCAGATATTATGATACCTGAGAATTTATTATTGCCTTCTTAAATGCGGTAGTCCCTTGAATAAAATCGTTGAAGTTTGAAAAAAAATGTTGTATTATTTTTCAAATATGTGGCAATATCACAGAAGGAAATAGCACTGTCATTACACATTTAACAATGCAGCTCACATTTCTTCCATTTTTACAGCTGAAAATGAGTCTTGTTCTATGATTATGATATCTTCTGATCCTTTTTATGTGACAAAAGGGCATATTTAAATTTATCTATCATGATTAACTAAAGCCAAGCCTCAGGAAATGCTTGTATTTGCTAGAGGTGACCTTTAGTTTACACCAGGAAGAAATTGAAGTTTTGGTTCTCCAAGGGTTGATTGCCTTTTGGAAGCAGAGCTGACTCCATACAGCTGTGTTTAAGATCTGGTTTGAGTGTGGTAATGGTTCAAAAATGTAGAGGAAAGGAGGCAAGTGATTCTGAGAAGGAAATGGACTGAAGTTTATTTTTTCTTGGAACAGTGTGAAATTTGGCTCAGCTCTGTACCTTCACAACAGAAACTTTATTATACTCTCAGGAATGGTGGTTTTACTGTCAAGTTCCCAAACAGGTTTTCAGCAACATCTCTGGTTAGTTTTCTGTCTTCTTTTTCATTTTTAATGACTCTTTAAAAGACGACTACTAACTTTCCTAGCCAAGTTTAAAATTCTCAGGTCAAAGAATTAGAAGAAATAATTTATTTTATTTTCCCCCTAATTATATCCCTTATATTGAATTTTTGGCTCAGTTCAGGCAAAGTCTTCTCCAAATTATGGAATATTACAGAGTTATTTGTAAATGGAGCAATTGTAGTTTGTCAACCAATTTGTTGCAAGCAATTTGTTCAATAAGACTGTGGGAGGAATGACTGTGGAGTAAATTATTTGCATGGAAGAGAGTAATGGGAACAGACTATGAATTACTTTCCTGTGAACAGAAAAGCTTCTGTTAATCTTTTCAGAAAAAAAAATACCAGTCTGTCTATTTCTATGTGGTTTATTTCCTTTTTATTTTGAGATGTAGTTCACATCTCAGAGACCATTTGCCCTCTTGGCTTTAGTTAACATCTCTGTTTTATCTCTGTATTTAAATAATTGACAAATCTCCAGAGATCAGGGTAGTTAGGAAGGGTCTTGAACTGCTGCTTCAGCTTGGCTTCAAAATAATAATATTAGAAAAGTGCAGTGTTTCATCACATAGCAGTCAAACTACTGTCAGCCAGACAAAATAGGAATTTTGTGTTCCAGGTTCAATTTACATAATAAAAAAGAGGTAGAAAACATGAAATCATTTTTTTAAACATTTTTTATTTAAATGGCACAACTTAAAAGGCTGTTTACTGCAGCAGATTCAAAATATAATTTATACATTATATTTGCTTTACAGCATTAGGCTGACCACAGCAATAACAGCCAACAGCTGAAGTAAAATGTGTTGTCAAGCAAATAGTGAAAGCGGGAATTAAAGGGAACACCTGTGTCTTGTTATAAGAAATCATATCCATGCTGAACTTGTAATATCCTAAATAATACAAATTTAGCTAGAAGTAGCAAAGCAGATGGAAACATCTGTATATTGTATGTGATGACAATTATTGGTAAAGTATTTGGGCCTAGTTTTCCTCTCAGTAAACATTATTTGCATAGTAGTTTTCATCCTTTGCATCCTTAACTCGTGAATAAAAATGATGTCTGATGAAGACAGAGTAGTTTCTATTAGAACAGTAGTACAGGGAGACAGTCTGGTCCTGATACAAACACACAGGTACAGATGTAAGTCATGTACATGTCTAGCATGGACCTACAATGAACATTCTAATGGGCATAAGTGGAAAATATTTGAACTGTCTTCAATGTACCACCTTCTCACTAAGAAGTGTTGCAATGCCAGGGATTGCTGAGATGTCAAACAGCACATCAAATGCAGCCAGGCTGCCACATCCCCATGAGTGAAAGTCAAAGGAATTTAGTTCTCCCTAACATCAAGTGTCTATACAGGAGGCACAGACCATGCAAGCAAGCTGTCCCATTCTACTCTGCAGTCAAAGGAAGGGGCAGCCATTCAGCTGGGCAGGTGTCGGTGTCTGTTTTAGTGTGATCTCAGTATGTCTGCAGCCTCCATCAACTGCAGTATTGACTAGGTCCTCCTCCAGCTCCTACTGGAGCTTAGACAGGTCTCCCTTACAGACACATAGGTGGTAAGACATTTGAAGCTGAATTTCTGAAGCCCCTAGCTGAATCTTACTTTTGTAGCTCCTTTACACACAGATTCAGTTCCTAATATGACAGCATTTGCAGTATAACGCCACCATAACTATCTTAACTTTTAAGAGAACTCAGATGTCACCTGACTATGGTTGGAAAGATTTTTCTTCTGCTAGTCATTTTTGTATTTACACATTTTTTACGTTCTTTTTTTTATCTTCCCCAGCCAAGATTTCCTTGGAGAATGGAAAGAAACCCAAAAGTAAAAATAGATGATATGCAAAGGGACAAGCATACAGGACCTTTAAATTAAATTTATGACTCTTTGTAAAATCAATTTAAGTGAAAATTCTGCAAAGGAGAATTCTTTAAAAGTCTCCTCTCTTTATAAAATACTAAACTAAATCCAGTACAATGAATCTCTTAGACCCAGATTTTCATCCTTCTAACATGTGTCATAAATATGAATCCTGTTTTTAAGTGTTATGTCAGCAGGCTGGGGTGGTTGGACACTGGCTACATTGGGCCTGAATATCTCTGAGATGCTACAATGGTAAATGCTAATCCAACTTTGAGATGGATTAAGTTAAGAATATATGGAATTATGATAAAATACTTTTCTGTGAGTGCTTGATGACAGGCATTGTGCTTTTTGGGATGTGAAACTTTTCCAAGATTCTGTATTTGGAGTGTGACTCAGTACTGACTTCTTGCCTATATGAACAAGTGAAGCTTTTTAATTGCTCTTCTCCTTCACTCTAGATGGTTTATACCTTATGTTTCCAAAGAAAACGTTGCTTAATCCACCTATCCAGTTGCGGAACTTCTGGCAAAATAATTTCTTCCTCAGATCATCCATGCAATCCATTATTTCTTCATCTTTCTGAATTCATTTCTGTAGCTTTTTGAGTAAGTGTAATGTTTTCAGAACTTACTGCTGTTCCTGTAAATACCAAATCCTTTTTAAATTGTATCAGTGTAGTTTTTTCAATGACTTCTTACAGATTAATGACAAAGATTCTCTTTCACTTAATTTGATGCTTCCAATTGCTAGCTGGGGATATCTTTGGCTAAGCACTCTCACTGTTAAGAGATTCTTGTGATGCAAGAAGAACAATTATTGAAATTGCAGAAACAGTAATTTATTTTTCTGTAGCTTTTCCCTTAATTCTGCTCACTTTATTAGTAGGAAAGTCACGCATACTTCTATTCTTCATCCAGCTATTGAGCATGTGATATAATAAAAAAGGAAACATTCTACTAATGAAATTACATTTCTTAATGCATTATTCACCAATCTCCAGAGTTTTAATGCTATTTTGTATTGCTAAACACTTACTAAATTCATTATTTAACATGCAACGAAAATGCAGATTAACCAGGCCATTTGGGTGGTCAGTCAGAAGGCAGAGAATATGAATTAGCCAAGGAATGTCTTTTCATATCAAATCTTATTATGCCTATCACCAAATTTTCAGAAACTCTGCAAAGACAAAGTCTCTGTTTAAAATAAAACTAAAAAAAAAGCCTTGCATCTGTTGTATTCTCTCCCATTTAGCTCTTTCCTCGTTTGGACGGTAGCCATGGCTCTCTCCCATCATTAGGTTCAGAGACTATTTCTCTTCCTCTGCATTTCCAAGACACTAAACACCTTCAGAGATCTCTTATTTTCTGCATATATGTTACTTATACATATCAATAATAGCTGTCAACAGATTCTGCCTGTAAGCCTCTGAGTATGTTCTTTAAATCCTTGGTGGCAACCAAACTGGTAAAGCAGGAAAACTATAGAAAAGGAAGAAGAATTCAGAGAAAAAAAATAGTAGTGCTTTCTCTAATCCAGTGAAGGTTACTGTTGGAAAGGGGAAATTTTATGTCTCCAGTGTTTTGTATCACTTGTCTATTGTAGACCCTATGATTCATACATCACATGTGCCTAAATGTCTCCAATAATTACACTATTTGGTTACAATTTTTATGGAAACTTAGGGTTTCATCCAGACCCTGTGCCATTGGTTGTGGCTGGGCTATGCTCACTTACAGCTTGAATAACCAGTCTTTGTGTTTCAATTAGGGTGTAACACTTCTCTAAGGACTTCAGTCTTTTAAAGCTTAAATATTTTTGAGATGGCTCTTGTCCTAGTGTGCAGTTTTTTATTTAGTTAAGAACCAAACTTCCAAGATATTTCTTCATTAAATCACCATAAAGAATTTTAATTCTTTCCACTTGAAAACTCTTTTCATGTGAGATGGTATGTTTGAGGCTGTCATGTTCTTTTGTCTTCAGAAAATCTCAGGGCAGAGTGCCATGCCATTCCTGTACCCAGGTCCTTTCTGCCTTAGCTTGTTCCACTGCTATTTCATAGAATCATAGAATATGCTGATTTGGAAGGAATCCATCAAGATCACTGAGTCCAACTCCTGGCCCTGCACAGGACACCCCAAGAGTCAAATCATGTGCCTGAGAGTATTGTCCAAATGCTTCTTGATTTCAGACTGGCTTGGTGCTCTGAGGATTTCTTTGGGGAGCCTGTTACAGGGTTCAGACACCCTTTTCCTGATGTCTCGCCTATACTTACTCCACCTGAGCTTCATGCCATTTCCTTGCATCTTGTCACTGGTGACAAGACTGAAGAGATCAGGGTCTGCCCTTCCACTTTCCCTGATGAGGATGCTGAAGACTACAACGAGTCCTTCTGTCAGCCTCCTCTTCTCCAGGCTGAGCAGACCAAGTGACCTCAGCTACTCCTCATATGGCTTCCCCTTCAGACCCTTCAGTGTACTTGCTGCCCTCCTTTGGACACTCTCTAATAGCTTAATGTCGTTTTTATATTGTGGCACCCAAAATTGCCCCCAGCACTCAAGGTGGGGCTGCCCCAGTGCAGAGCACAGCAGGACAATCCCCTCCCTTGCCCAGCTGGTGATGCTGTCCCTGATGCCCCCCAGCACACGTTTGTCCCTCCTGGCTGCCAGGGCACTACTGACTCACATTTGTCTTGCCATCAACCAGGACCCCCGGGGCCCTTCCCACAGTGCTGCTCTCCAGCCTCTCTGTCCCTGGTTTGTACACACAGCCTGGGTTGGCAAAGCCCAGATGCAGAATCCAGCACTTGCCTTTGTTAAATTTCATCCAGCTGGTGATTGTCCAGTTCTCTAATTTGTTGAGGTCTCTCTGCAGGGCCTTTCTGCCCTTGAAGGAGTTGAACTCCTCCTAGTAGTGTTGTCAGAAAACTTGCTTAGTATCCCTTTGAGTCCTGCACCTAGGTCATTACTCAATATTTTGAAGAGCACAAGGCCCAAGATGGAGGCCTGAGGAACCTCACTAGTGACAGACTAGTAATAGGTCATCTATTGATGTCACCCCATTCACTGTAACCCTTTGTACCTGACCCATGAGCCAGCTGCTCACTCGTGTTTATGCAGCTGTGTGCTGGACACTGTCCAGAGGGATCCTAGGACACAATATCAAAAGTCTTGCCGAAGCTGAACCCAGAAAGATTCTATTTCCTTCCCTTGATCAGTTAAGTGGGTTATCCTGTCCTAGAAGGAAGTCAGGTCCAACAAACAGGAAGCTCTGCCAGGTGTGACTGATGACTGTGTTGGCCTCCAGGTGTTTCTCAACACCTCCCAGAATAATCTTTTCTATGATTTTACTGGGCACTGAAGTGAGACTCATGGGCCTGTAGTTTTCAGGGTCCTCCTTCTTATCCTTCTTGAAAATCAGGACATGTTCACCAGCTTCCAGTCAGCTGGGGCCTCTCTGGATTCCAAAGACTGTTCAAAAATCATCAAGAAAGGTTTTGTAGTATCAGCCAGCTCTTCTAGGGTTCTCCAGTGAATCCCATCAGACCACATAGATTTCTTGGGATCCAGCTGGACCAGTAAATCCCACATTAGTTCAGGAACAGCTGAGAGTTTATCTTTCTTACAGTCATGGTCATGCTTCTCAGAGCACTGAGACCTGCTTCTGTCATCAGTGTTGAAGACGGAAGCGAAGAATGCATTAAACACCTCTGCCTTGCCTCTGTCCCTGTTTGCAAGGATACCTTATCCTGCATTGGCCTGATGTTATTTCCACAGTGCCTTTCAGCATTAATGTATTTGAAAAAAACATTTGTTAAAATTTTTTTTGAAATATTTGAAAAAAAATTTGAAAAAAATTTTTGATGCTTTTGTTCCTGTAGTGCTCTGAATTATATTTTATTCCTCTGTGTGCCCTTTTCTGATCTTGGTGTGTTTTCTAAAAATGCACTGCTTTTAACCTATGTGTCAGAATATTAGCTTTCACCTGAAAATATTTTTTAACCTTTGTAGTTAATGGGGGAAAATAATTTTTTAACCTTTGTAATTAATGGAACACTGTGGCCACTGTAAGACCCAGAGATTCCAAAACTCAAAGAGGAAGACCCCAAAGCTCTCAGCATTTTACCCAAATGTAAAACATAAAAAGCTGTTGAATAACATTGAGCCTGATTTTGGAGGAGCTGACCCACAATTGCTGAAGCCTCCTGGCTTTCAAGGCATCAGTGGGAGCAGCTACAGTGGAGCCCCTGCTGTGCAATTAGCCTACTGCCTCTTTTTTCCCCATGTGGTGGTACCAGCAGAACCTGCAAATGCTCCACTGGGATTCCTGCTAGGTAAGTGGCAATGTATTTCATTTTGCAGGTGAGCTCCAGGGCAAATTATATTAACAAGGACTCCCAAAATGGGTATTTGGGAAGGACAGCATTAGAGCATAAAGATGGATATTGCAATGGATATGCTAATACCTAATTAGATAGCCTACTTATAGACATCTCTATAGCACTCATTACCAGAGCAGCTGTGATATGATTATATCAGCAATCTGAACTTTATCAAATCATTAACTTATGGTATTAGTAATTTCAGAAGAGAACCACAAAATAAATGGCATTGCTGGCATTGCTGTTATTGTAATACATGACATAGCACAGTTACAACTGATAATTAACCATGTGATCAATCCTTATTAAGACTAACACCTGTATGATTGTCAGCCGTGGAGTATTGTGGTTTTAAATAACTCAACACTTAGGACTTCATACTCTGGCTGAAATGTGATCCCTTGGGAAGAAGCTTTATAACTGTGAATAACACTCTTTGGGAGGCAAAGTGCACTGCATGGGTTACCATGTACCTTGTGATATATTTACAGGTGGTACATGAAATAACAGGGCCCCTGTTTGGCAATGTCACCTGGAATAGATGCCAGAAAAAACGTGTGCTCAGCAGTCTTTGAAAGAACTCACACAAACCTGGTGGGACTCATGTGTTCCAGAAAACATCTAAAATTTGTCTGACATTGCTATAATTTAGGAAATCTGGAAGGATGTGGATTGGAAAGTACACTTCACTTTCTGTCAGCTGCAGTGAAGTTGTGTTTTGCTGTGCTGATGGATAGTGCACTGGACTGGCACTTTTGAAATTCTCATTAGTACCTACTGGCATCAGGTCTGGAGGGCAGCACTCAGGTAGGGCTGCAATCTGGTGTTTGTTTCTCCAAATCCATCGTGTTGCTATTCAAGAACATTCTTTTCTCCCTCACTGGAGATGAATTGCATCATTTAAGGTTACAGATTGAGTCAGCTTTCGGCTAACATTCCCTGAGTGAAATGCACCACTTCTGAAAGAGTGTTAGACTAACAACAGTAGAAGATGAAGCCATTTGCTTATCCACAAAAGTTTCTGTAGAATCAGTGTCACCACATTTACTAACACATGTATCTAGTCATGGTTTGAAGTTTCTTTTTTACACTTGGAAAACATAATGTCTAAAGTGCAGCTTAATGACCTATGACTTTCTGGTCATTAAAATTCAAGTCTACAGCAATCTGCACCTGAATTTTTTTTTTAAATGAAACAAAAGAAGCTGATTTATTGAACTGAGACCATCAAATAATTTTTTGTCTTACCCCAAACATGCCTTGCTCTCAAATATCGTGAGAAAACTAACCTTGTGAAGGATAAGTTGCCGCATTATTTACTGCCTTACTTCAGCAGATCCATTATTTTTCATGTTGTCCTCTTTGTAGCCTTTCTAAAAGAAGAATATGAAAAGGACAGCATGATTGTTAGCATATTCACAATCTACATTCTCATTCAGCTCTTCTTCATTTCATCTTTAATATCTATTCTTTTAATCCAGAAAGAGACTTTATTTCCTGTCTGCACTCCCTGAAAGATATTAATTCAAAATCACATTAAGGCAAAAGCCCAGGTCACACAATAGGAATAAAGATATGAATTTCCACTAATCACATTCTCTCTTCCCAGCATTGTGGTTCCCCAGTGAAATGGAAAGAACCAGATATCCCACTGGGTCTTTTATATAACTGTGCTTACGTTACATAATGCCAAAGGCACAGGAAAATGTGATAAAACTTTAAGATAAAGCCTATGTTTTATCTGTTCATGAGAAACCCATATGTGCCTGTGACACTCAGTCTTTCCTCTCAGGCTTGAAAATCCTTCTGTCCTTGGAATTTAGCAGAAAATTTCTGACCATCATTTTGACCCTCAGTGTCCAACTGAAGAGATTACTTTCTTACATCTCAGGCTGGCAGAGCTTGTTTTTTTGTTGACTTTGCAAAAGTGCTGTCATTTGTAAATTTCCTATCTCATGCAACAAATGGGGGTCTTGCAATTCTGTCATTTTTAGTGAGTATTTTGTGAAGGTTCATCCGTTTAAATGAACCAAAGGCAGTCACTGCTCAGTGGATGTTGTGGTGCTTGCAATGATGCTGGCAGGTTTTATGACTGGGTGGAATAAACATTCATATTAAAGAAACTCTTAATGGCTCTGAGCCAATAAAATGTTAATAGGAGTCTAATAGTAAGATCCAACATTGTCTTAGTGATTTCAATAAGATAATACAACAATTAATTGTTTTATGAATACAGACTAGAGTAGATTGCTGCATATAGATTGGACTGAAATGCATTCTCCATAGTTAATTGTTTGCTTTTTAATTATCTAATTTTTTGTGTGCATTTCTTGGGAGAGGAGAACATTTCTAGATGCCTATGCAAACCTTTTGTTTCGCCTAATATATTTTCTAACAAAGGAAAAAAGATCAAAACTATCACATCCCAAATTAAATTTGCGATTACTATTAAAAAAATGCAAAAGGATGATTTTTGTGCTTTTACTACTCAACTAAAAGCTAATCCCTCCTCTGCCCTATGAACTCCTGTTGTCTTTTCAGGTGGAGTAGGTGACTAAAACTGTGAAATTTGAGGGAAACTACTTTGAAAAAGAAGGAGGATGGTAGGTTGCCTGAGTACCAGAATCTTAGTTCCATTAAGATGCGATTAAACAAAAAGACAAAGGATATTTGTGCTCAGGCACAATATCTCTCAGTTTACACTCCTAAAACTAAGACCAGACTAAGACAAAAAAAAAAAAAAAAAAAAAAAGAGAAAACCAGTGAAAGTCATCCATTAGCATCACTAGATCCCTAGGGACAGAGTATTTTGGTTTTGCAATGAAGTCCAACTCCAAGAAGGCTTATTCCAGGGAGTACTTTGTGCATGCATACAGTTATTCCCATTAGCAGAATTAAGCAAGGTCCTTGAAAACGGTTTAATACTGTGCTAAATAGTTTATTACTTTGAGTCAAAATTGAGAATGTTTGAGAAACTCTTAAACAGGATACAGGAAAGAAAGTTTTAAAGTTACCTTACATCCCATTAATGTTCTTCTAAAGATGGCTCCAGGATCACTAGGGGACACTGCAGAAAAAGTAAGCATCTTAGGTGTATTTGAGTAGTGATGTGAGGGGCATGCATGGACTCTCAGAACCCTTCACACTGACCAGCTTCAAATTCTCCCTACTTTACAGTTATAATAGGAAATAAGTTCACCATGTAAAACCACAGGAACTGATTGGCCTGTTTCATAGTCTTTACTCCAAAGAAGAAAAATAAATCATCTTGGAGCAAAATGACAGTTGAGGGTGTGAGTTCCCTTTAAAAATATCCAGACGCAAGAAATGCTGTGCACCATTACTTTGCAAAAGGCTTTGTGTGTTTTTTCTCTTCTAGCATTTGTATTTCTCTTGTTAGTCTGCCATCCATGCCAGGTGCCACTGCAGAAATGAGCAGTTTGTGAGTGAGGAAAAAAGTGAAGTTATCATCAGGGAGATGGCACAAAAATCCAAAAATGTGGAATGGAATAAAAATGTGGAATGGAATGGAATAAATGGCAAAATCCTCTCTTTGTTTACAAGCCAAATTCCAACTTAGGAAATCAACTGCAGCTTGAAAATATTCCTGCCAGAAATTTTCTGCAATCAAATCAAAATTCAAATCTTGTCTTGGAGACCCTGTGATTTTATTGCCACTCATGTGCATCTCAAGTAAACCACCAGTGTCTAAACATTTCATACACCAGGCAATTTGTCAGATTCTGAAGATGATGCCATAATTCCAATAGCATATTTTTTGTACTGAGTAATGTTTTCTGCACCTCATTCAGTACTGTGTGTTCTGCATACAAGTAAGCTCTAACATTAAATGCTTCAGTGAAGTGCTTTCCACCTTATTTGCAAATAACTTCAGAACAATAGGGACAGATGGGGGTGAGTTAGGGAAGGAGCTTCTGTTTCCAGTAAGTAACATATGAAAAATGCAATCATCTCCTGGCTTTCTGCAGACAAACCAATTTCCTTTCATGTTCTCTGAATACCAACTTTGAGCAATACTGATACTGGAACAAGCAAGGTATATCAGAAGATTCCAAATAGTAGATAGGAGGGGACAGCCTCTCAAAACTCCATGAAAAGTGTTTTTTCCATATGGAGGAGGAATAAATGCATGTTGAATATCATAGAAGTGCTATGTGTTTGTTCCTTTAACTGATTCTCAAGTTCTCAGTCAGCTGAAATATGGCCTTAAGACAGCTCAACATTCATGTCAATGAAACATCATTAAAGCACATTTTGTAGTATGTTGCGAATATCTTTGGTTTTGGGGGGGATTGCTCAAATTAGGAGCCAAGTTTTAGAAATACAAGGACAGTTGCATTAACATGTCTAGTTTTGTAATAAGTTTCTTCAATATTCCTTTCAAAGGATGTCATAAATCAGATTTACCTCTGCTAAAGTGTTAAAATAAAATTATTTAGCCTCACAACTGACCCAGAAGATGTGTATTTGAATTTTATCATGTTTCCAGCAATTTACCCTTACACCTTGCTATGAGGCAGTTGTAGGACATGGCCACATCTTATTTCTTCCTTTAAGTAGAGTAAAAGTCACAATTGTTTCAGGTCATAGAAGTCAACAAACTATTCTTTCAGTTATGGGAATGTTTTCTTACAAGATTGCAATATAGGAAAGTATGTAGTCTTCTGAAGTTTACAAAACTGCGTCCTGTAATTGAATCTATTTAGATTATCCTAAGCAAATTTGTTTTCCTATATTCTAATATCAGAAACAATGAGGAACTGTACTTGCTAGGACCATACACATATATATATAGTGTTCTAGTGTTATTTAGTTATTTTAAAAAATTGAACATACCAAATTAGGTATTTCATATGACAATGGTGACAGTCATCTTAAAATCTTTTCATTCGTTCAAAAAGTTATGATAGGTTTTGAAACAAGTCTGCTCAAAACTTTGCACACATAAGTAGAAATTAAAATCAAAGTGCTTACAGTAAAGTACACTGTGCAGAGCTGAAAAACAAAAGATTAATCTTGTTTGCGTAAAGAAGCTTTAAAAAACCCTGATGTTCAGTTGACCAAAAATGTTCCAGTTTTGTTGACCTGTATATTTTAACAAAAAACTCCTCTAAAGATTGCACTTTTGTTAATTGTAAATAAAATTATTCATTATGAGAATTAATGTAGTATATTTTACTTTGGAGACCATTTGAGAATAAAGGCATTAAATTATAGTTTGTTTTCTTCCAGGAATTGAAACATATGCATATGAAAACCTTTAAAGGAATTAGTTCATCTGTAGTATTTGAAATAATTATATAATAGAAAACACGTATCTACTTATTCACAGAATTCACAAAATGAGGAGATCTTGGTGACAGAGTTATGCTTTTGGTGGTGGGGAAAATAAGCATCTTTTATTTGTCCGACTAAAACTGATGGAAGACATTGTCAGTCTACAGAAGTGGAGTAGTCGGAAGCAATTCTTAGGGAGAGGTTTGATAATCCAAATAATGCTTATAGGAAATTGTATCTAGGACTATTTTCAAAGCTCATTTATTTGCTGGATATGTATGACTGCTATATGTACTCTGAGAAATTCCTCTAAATTGATAAAACCCAACAGTTGAAAGAAAAAAGTAGATATGCATTTTTTAAGGACCCTCTAAAAAAATAATTTGTATGCTTAGCCTATCCTTATTCAGTGGCCTAAGTCATTGCAAGTAATATAATATGTCATTTTACATTTTTGTTTTCTCATTAGGCTTCATAGAGAAATATCCCCCTATACACTGGGAACATAGTGTAGGAACCAGCAAGTATTGTTGGTAAGGATTACATATTTGAAACCAACACATGCTGTTATGAAATGAAATGGTGTGAGAAGGGAATTTGGAGAAAAAAAATATAAAGAGAAAGATATAAAAAATGCAAGAGTGAAAGTAAAAGAAAAAAGGGAAAAGGAAGATAAAAGATGAAGTTTTATTGAAAGCTATTTAAAATCTTCACTTCTGCAATGGTAATTTCTAGTCTTCATTTGGTTTTGATTCTTTTTTCAATGGACTTTCTCTGTGCCATTTCTCTTTCCTGGCTGTTCAAATAGCTCAGAGATGCTTCTCTCCTTTTTTCTTGTTGTGTTTTCTTCACATTTGTCATCTCTTCTCTGAAGAAAGATGTGGCTACTGAGGGTAATTCCTCACTTGTTTTTCAGGATTCTGCTAATGAAAGGGTGGTTTCATAGGAGCTGTGATAGACAAACCCAATTGTTCCTATGCCCAGTTTTCTACCCAATTTTCAACATACTTTCATTCCAGAGGTTTTTTAGGATCTATGTTTCTGTTATTGAATGTATGGGGCTGTATTTTCTGTTCAGGCTAGTTTAGCACCTTTCCAGTCCTACAGTCTTAGTAATTTTGAAGAGGACCTGGGTAAAAGTGCCAAACTTCCTTATTTAAAAGCCACATACTGAAGATTTTAAGCCTGTATTCTGGTTCAGATATAGTTAAAGGCCATAAGTACAGCGCACATAAGGCAGGGAAAATAAATCTCCACAAGGATTTCCAAACTAGAGAGAACAGTGATTCTCATGTTGTCATACCAGAGCACTGCAACAGGTGCTGAGAATTAGGCAGGGGTTATTCAGGTCCCAGGATGACTGACCTGAAACACCATCATCAGAACCCACCTCCTACAGGTGGAGGTGATTTTATGCAGAAGAACATTGCATAAAAAACCATGGGGAATCATCTTTGTGAGAAGTAGGGAAGACCACATACAAAGGCTTTATATTTTAGCTGAAGGTTCATCAGTTAAGATACTTTTTGCCCACTTGGTATATCAGCTGAGCTGAATTGACCTTTGGTCAAACTAAGTCATATAGTTTTGTATATGCTAGAGATCAAGAGTGTGCACTCATTCACATGGAGTGATAATGACAGCTGAAAGAGTAATATAGGTTTTTCTTAGTTTAAATGTAATTTATTTTGCATTAACTTCAACACTTCCCATGTCATAAATGGAAAAAAAATTCAGTTTAAGCCAAAAGATACCACTTTAGTTACTTGAGTCACTAAATTTAGTCCTGCAGCTTCTTTATTTTTAATCTTAAACCAGGTAGCTCAGCATTCTTTTGAGAACAAAATTGTAGTCAAGAAGAGAATGAATTGTGAGGTACTTGAGAGGGAAATAACTGAAACTATCTCTTGAAAGCATAGTAAAGGAAATGCAGCACAGTTGACTGCGAGGTACTTTACATTCAAAGCAGAGACGAAAGCATTGTGAATTTAAATTAGTGTAATGACCTACAGAAACTACGTCAAGGTCTCTGGAATTATTCAGCCCTGGCAACCAGAAGGTGAACACTAGATTTTATTTTATCTAGAGTTCAAATTAAGCCCAAGCACTGGTAGCAGTTATTTCACACTTTGCATGGAGGGAGCATTGTGGAGATCTTTATATATGTGAGCAGAGCCTGTTGCAGTATTCCACTTTGTGCTATTGGAATAATGTGTTGCTCTTCCCCCCTTTTTATTTTTTTCTTTTTTCCTCTGTATTTTTTCTCTCTTTTCCATTACTCTTTCCTAGAATCATGGAATCAATCACAGAAAAGCCCACGTTGAAAGGGCCCCCACTAGGTCATTTGGTCCAGAGATCTGTGGGAAAGGGAGCCTAGACAGGATTAATTAGCCCCTGGTGCAATCAGATTTTGATTCAGCAATGGGGCCTCCACCACATTCCTGGTGAGGTTGTTCCATTGACTGACTCTTCTCACTGTAAAAATGTCTTTCTTATGTCAGTGTGAAACTTCTCCTGATGCAACTTCTAGCTGTTATCCCGTGTGTTCTTTAGGTGGCTCCTTGTGGAGAGAGGGCTTCTGCCCTCTTTGCCCTTAAATGCTAGAAGACTGTGATGAGGTCCTGACTTATATTTCTGTTCTTCATGGAGGAAAGGCCTAACTCCTTCAGTCTTTCTTCACTGGGAGAGTTCTGCACTGCTCCGATGATCTTCATGGCCCTTCCTTGGACCCTCTCCCATCTGTACACATCTTGAATTGTGGGGATCAGTGTTCCAGGGCTACTCCTCTTTCTTCTTTCCCTTCATTTTTTTACTGAAATAAAGAGCTGTGCTTGAATATTATTCTTTAGTTTTATCTTTTCAGAAGGAAAACTCAGACTTTTAAATATCTGAAGGTAGATAAATAAGCCATCTCCTCATTATTTCAGCAACTTGTTGAACACTTGTTAAAAATCTTCGGTTTTTTCATGTGGGTTGTGAGTCTCTGGAGCCTAGTTCAAAAAGTTTAAATAGATAATGTTGGCAATACTGGGAATCAAGCTTTTGAAATGTTTTAAAGGGGATGATTTGTCATTTCTTATGGTTTATCATTGAAGAAATATGAGAGATATTCTTTAAAATAAAGCAAAATATATCAGGTTGTTATGATAAAATAATTATAGTTTCTTGTAAGGCTAAAAAGTGCAAATTTTGCATTGAAATAAAAAAAGACTTCTTGGTTGGGAAAAAGTTAAGACCTTAAATTTACTTCTTTCACAGGAAGATGTATGCCTGCATAGCCAACTTTTAATTAGCAGCATTAAGGGGCACAGTACCCAGACGAGAACATGTGAGCTGTTTGGGAATGACATCTACACTATTTGTACATGTGATTAAGTTCTGAATTAGCTGTAATCTCTCAGGAAAAAAAAAATAAAATGTCACCATGGACAGTTCAATGAAGACATCTGTTCAATGCACACCTGCAGCCAAAGGAGAAAAGTTCTGTGCCTTTTATTTCAGTGGAAGCCTTGCAGATGAGATAATGACAGGAGCAGGCTCGGGGTGCTGAACACCTGCTTGAGAGGTCTTGTCTTTGCTCTGGTAAGAGAAAGGATATGATACTATGTGACCCATTGTTTTGTCCCAGGATGGCAATTTCTATGTTCCCATAATGAAAGGAACAAAACCTTCTGTGAAAGAAAAAGCAACGAGATCTGCAGATAATAGCCAATTAGTGGTTCAAAGGCTAATTAGGTAAGTTCTCAAATAAAGTTTTGAAGGTGATACAGTCAGCTGAGCTGGGAATTATAATCAGAGAAGATAATGAAGCTCTCTGAACAGCTCAGGAAAGGACAATCAAATACCCTCAGTGGTGCTTGAAATGGTAAGAAAAGGAAATATGCTTAAATAAACATACAAAAAAATTCCTTAAATCAGTGGTTCTAGGAGTCACTGGTGGAATTTGGACCAAATGAAGGATAGACTGATCTATTTGACTTAAAAACAACTCATATTCTGTTGCTTATTTCTTAATTGATTTGAAATTAATGACCAAACAGTAGAACATGAGCTATTTTTTTAATCGTAAATATATACAGAGACAGACATATATGCACTGATACACACACACACTCACGTACACACCTTGCCTGTTGTTATTCTGATGTTTATTATTCGAGACTGAAGTCCTAAGGGTCAGTTCACCCCTGCCTTAATAGCTAGATGATTGGGTAACATTTAGAGAGATGCTCCATTCAAACAGGAAGGTAACTTGCAGATTGATTTATTCAACTTTTACAGAATCTTACTCCTTTAATGACAATATATCTTCTGGAAGGTGTGAATTTTGAGTGGAAAGAGGGTTATTCTGTTTTCATGCATTAAACATCCAGGCAGTTGTTGGAGGCAATAATTTTATGTGTTCTTCCTTCTTTAGCCTCCCAAATTTACAAACTTTTGTCTTTAGCATACTCTGATTCCTTTCCCCTACTTGCAGCCAATATTTGGGTTTTCATATGGTAATCCCCTTTATATGAAGCAGATAATGGAATATATAATATTTATGAGGTTTTATAGTCTGGCTCCAAAAGTCACCATGTGAATTAATGTCCTCTGTGGTTCAGTGCTACCATGAACTACCAAATTGTTAAGATGCTAACATACATCAGCTTCCATTAAGCTAATAACCAGAGATAACAAGAAAGCTAAATTACACTCAAACATGCTGAATGTTTCACTTGCTGGGATTTTTAAAAACTAAGTAATTTCAAAACTTTAGCTGCTCTAAAATTTTGCAGAATTGGATTTGTGATTTTTTTCTTTGTTGCTGTGTTTTGTTATTCACATCATTACTAAGTTCATTCCTTATTAAATGGTGTTATACTGCAGAGTGTGTGGAATCACTATTCATTCTAACAAATGGAAAGACTTAACAGCACAGTCCTGGGTTCACCAAGGACAGAAAGTGCTTTTAAGATGTGGCCTCCTGCACTTGCCTAAATGTCCTTGTGGCTGTCAAGGATAACTGCTAGACTGAATGTTTTCTTCATAGGTTTTTTTTGGTTTTTTAATTTGTTTTTTGGGGTTTTGCTTGTTTGTTTGGTTGGGGTTTTTTTTTGTTTTGTTTTGTTTTGTTGTTGATTTTTGTCACATTCATTTAAGCATGAGAAAGTATTTGGCATTAGGGAAAACTTACTGCCTGAACTCTGTGCTTGCAAAATTGACAGGCTCAGAAATATATCTATCACTCACAGTATGTTTATTTTTTTTATTTGAAATACATAGTGTGCCTGTTTTGAGATTACTTTCTTGAAATCCGGGTCCTCAAAAGTGGAGTTTAGGAAAAATTTATGGGCTGAATGTTATATCAATGCAGAAATTCTTTCCATAAAATTTTATCCTAGAAATTGCTCGTGAACATAGTAAGTACATATTCAGAAGACATATTCCAATGCGTATGAGCAAAGTTATTCATGTAATAGAAAGCCTAAATGTGTGTAATGCTTTGTATTCTTTATATGCTGAGAAACCCCTTAACATCTGTTTTGAGCTTTTTAATGCAAATTATAACACCTGCATAAGTTAAGATGTTTTTAGCCTCATCCAGTAATACCACAAATTATTCGTTCACTCCTCTCAGAATTGCAACAGGTTCACTGAATGTGTAATTTATTTTTCAAGGCCCTGCACAAAGTTTTAGAAGTGAATTTGTGCACTCTTGAAGGTGATGCAACTGTGTGCACCAAGGATGTGCCATAAAAGATGCCATTATCCTTCAAAGTTAGATGTATTTTCTTGTCGTAAGAAAAAGAGATACGTGGCATTTTTAATATGTTGCTCAATTCCAGTGATTTTATGGAGCATTGCAACTGTTTCAGTGTCATACTATTTCATTCTGAAATATTGTTTTCTTCATTATAAATACCCCATTATTGGCTTTTCCTCTGCCACCCTCCTTTTTGGACCAGTCATAATTACACCTCTCTTATATGGAATGATTGCAACTATTATTGAGATGTTTATGTCTTTAAAAGCTGTTTCTCTTTTTCTTAATCAAACATTCAAACTTCCTACTTTTATATGCATTATTTGAGCAAAAATTGTGGAGTGACAGATTTATTTTAAAAGTTTTATTTTAAAAGTGTTCTTTTCCCGAGTTTGGACATAAGCAACTTCACCTGAAAAGCAGATCAGAAACATAAACCCTGAAATTAAAGTAATTATTTAAGCAGCTCAAGGTATAAGGCAAAACTGAAGAATAAAAGACATTATTTCTGTTTTGATCACTGGATACTAACTTAAATTTTAGAGACATAGTGTAATACTATGCTAAGTTTATGTACCAAAAAATTGCTTTTAATTTGGTTAATGGGATCATGTGTTTTTCAGTTTTCTATTTAAAAGAAAAAATAAAGGTAGGATCAAAAATATAATTGTTTTTGATTTTTAATTCAAACAAGACTATAAAGCCTGTTGTAAAGCACTGTTGGTACAAAGGAAAATTAAAAAATAAAGATAATATTTTTTTTTCTTAAGACAGATGGATATTTAAGTGAAAGGAAGGAGTACCAGGCAATTTTGAGTCTTGGTTTTGGAGAAAAATCAATGTGCTGGCTTAGGTCAGGGCACACATTACATATAGGCCAATGACCTGAATGAGAGAGTATGCAATGAGTTGGATATTTGCTAATAACAGTCTTTAAGGTTTTTTACTTAATTAGCATGATTTGGCAATTAAAATCCAGCACTATGCAGATGCAGACACCCTGCCCCTGAGCAGCATGATGCCTGTGAAATTCAACCAAGTATAATGTTCATGGGTGAAAATAATTGAAAATAACTGATCTTTTGTGGGTTTGCTATGTAGGGTTTTTGTGGGGTTTTTTTTTTTTTTTTAATCTGAAAGAAGAGAAACTGTGAAAGGATAGAGAGAATGGATCTTCTAGGGAAAAAGCTTTCTTGTTTGAGTTTTCTGCTTGATGTTACTTGTGCTGTTTGTGACAATTTACCTAAAAAAAAAACACAGAGGATTTTCTCAAACAAGAACATAAATTTTTCAAAAAGACAGAAAGTGATAAAATCATAACAATGACATTTTGAATGAAATAATATTACTCTCTTTATGAATGACTTGAATGAAATAATATTACTTTCATTATGTCTTGTAACTTTAATCCTATGATTTTAAGGCAAATGTTGCTGTGACTGAAACAATTGTCTCTCAAAGATGAATAAAAACAAATAGTATTACCCAGGAATGCCTTAGTCTAAGGAGGAGTTATTATATGCCTGAAAAAAAAAAGAAAACCAAGACTAAAAATCAAATAAACAAAAAAATCAAATAAACAAAACATCCCCTCGCATTATTTAAACAGTCATAGCTGTGGAAAATGACAGGGAGAAAAATTAATAATTTATATTCTTGAGTAGGAAATGGGTCTGTTACCCTACCAAAAGAATAAGAAATCCTTTGGTAAACTGGAGGACATGGTGAAGTCTACAGAAGAAGCCACAGATGACAGTTTGCTACAAACTGTCCTCAGATCCTGCACTCATTGATATGAGTGGTTTTGATTTCTGTGAACTTATGCATGACCCACTTCACAACACTTGTTTCCACATTGGGAAGGAAGAATCAGGTTGAATAAAGAGCACGTGTCTGGTTTTACATATAAGAATTTCTGACTTAGTATCTATTACTTCTTTAGTTAAAGAAGCAAAAGCAAAGTCGTAATAAAATCTTAAGCTTCAGGGAAATAATCCATCACCTATGGAGGCCAGGAAGGAATTTCCCCTTTGCTACGAAGAATATTGCCTTGGGTACACCAGGCATACTTTGTCTTGCTCAAGAGCGTGAAGCGTTTGATCATTGCCAGTGGCAGGCGGGGCACTGTGATAGACCAGTTGTCTGATCCAGTCTGACAAATGCTGTGTTCTAGGTTTAATTTATTCAGGTTTAAAGTTTGCTTATGAAGTTGATAGGGGCATAGCAACTAGTGAGACAATATTGCTCAGCTTGTCCTGGAGAAACAGTTACAGTTTCAGAACACACAGACTCTAATTAGAGTAAATTACTCCTGATAGAATAAGCAATCTGAGAAAAGGAGGAAGAAAAAGTGAGTGTAATTTCTAATGCCACAGGGAGCTCTTGACTATACAAAAGCTGTCTTTAAATCTTAGGAGCTTTGCTTTGAAGCAATAGCTAATACTGCAGGGCAAGAAATAAGCCTGATTAACATTTTATTAGTAACTTTAACCACAAAAAATGGACTTTCAACAATAGCCAAGACTAATCTTCTTCAACTGAACTTGACATTTATTTAAGAAAAAAAGTAAGTTGAAGCCATTAAAGTGACATTAAATAAATTAGGGTGTTCATTCTGTACATCGCTTATCATTTTCTCATTTAAAATATTATATTTAAAGATTGCCAGATCTAATTAAAGGGGAGGGGTATGTAGTGGATTAAACAGATTGTGACACATTTATATATATGTTATTCACCAGTTAATATTAATTCATATCACAACAATCTCTGCTGCACTTTAATACAGCAAATCAATCAGCAATATCTACAATGAAAAGGCTGGCAGGGCTCTATTAGGTCTATTGCAGACAATTTACATTGGTAACCTTCAGGCCTTATTCCACAGGATTGATTTGAATTCATTGCACTGGAGGCAGTAGTTACGATTTCTTTTTTTATGCCCTACAGAATAATTCAATGTAAAGCTTGGATGGGCCACATCTTTTTCTGTTTAGACTCTCATGGTACTGCTGCAGCACATAATTGTGAATGGGTTTTTGAAGGGAAAGAAGCTTTCTTCTTTTTGTTGACTTAGATTTTGGTTTTCATATTTTTAATAAGCAATTGCTCTACTGTTTGGATTTTTTGTTGTTGTTCAATGTATTTTAGCTCATTTTTGCATGGAACACTGAAGACAATAAGGGGAGTGACATGACAGTGAAAAGAAACAATAACTGTAAGTGGAAGAGAAACAATAACTGTAAGTGGAAGAGAATAATCCCCTCTAAACCTGTAATCAGCCTATATCCAAAGGCATATACTTCATGTAAGCATACTGCTTAGTTTTAGACATGGGTTTTCAGACATTTGAGAAAGAAGAGAAAGATTTAGAGAAGCAAACTTTAAGAATATATTTTCTAGACTTTTGTAGACAACTCACTTTCCTGTACCGGAAATTTTAAAAAGCTAAAAAAAAAAATAGGAGGTTGAAATAGGTGGAAAGGAATGGAAATAAAAACTGTGGAGATGGATGAACACAAAGGTATTTGTCAGTGTGAGGTTTTCTTCCTGGGAGTTGTGTTTTTTCCTTACTGTTTTACAGTTTTCTGGTAGTTTTCCTGTCACATGGGGTTTGCTCTGTTTTTTTCAGTAGGCTGGACATGACTAGCTGATTCCCCTCAGTATTCTCAATTCCCCTGGCTGCCCATGGACCTCTCATTCTGTCTGGAGGAGGTGTCTGAAGGCTGAGAGGCAGGAGCAAGAAATCTGTTTTTGCACTCAGTAACAGGCAGCTATGTACTGATAATAATAACAATGCATTCCTCTTTAATGTAAATCTCAGGCTTTTTGTTTTATTTTCAGTTTTACATATGCATGTTAGCATATGAACTTCTCCAGGAACTTCTTCCCTAGGACTCACTGTGTTTCAGGTGTGCAGTATGCTGACTCTGTTCAAGTCCCCAGTGACTGATTTGTTTAACCTAATCCTCCCATGTTCAAGTGTAAGCTCTTCTAGCCAGAGGTTTAAATCTGTGGCTTGAAACATTTAATAGGACCTTAGAAACTTTCCCCCCCCTCCATGTATTAGCATTTCTTTTATTTAAAATTGGTGTCAGGGGGTTTGTAAAAACACTGACTACTTCTCATTCAAGTCATTAATTATTCAAGTTTCCTCCATTTACTTTATATTTCAGTCTGAAGGAATTTTGACTTATCAATGAATAAAGGGATCACAAAAAAAAAAAAAAACAGAACTGTTGGTATATAAACCCAGTACTTTTTAGTACTCGAGATTTCAATCAATTCAGAGAGGTGGCTGCCAAGTGTACCACCTTCCTCCTCCTAATAGAATTGACAAAGCATAGAGCCAGTTAACTGCTGAAATTTAACTTTTTGTTGAGACAGTGTTTTTCAGCTCTGAATAAATGATGTTCAGAAAGTGCATATGGGAATATGATCATTAGCTTGCATGTGTACAGTATGTGTATGCTGCCCTAGGGCTGGTGAAACTTTGGTCTGAGTCCCACAAGGACACTTCTAAACAAACTTTCCAACAGGTCTCCAGTCTCAACCAACATCAGTTTTGCTCTTATATTAAGAATTACCAAAATAAATAAGGGTTTGCTCTACTTTCATATATCCTTATTTAAAAGATTAATGTGGAGTTGGAAAGCCAATAAAATTGAGTCATTTTGACTTGGTCACACACTAGAAGATTATACCTGCAGACACAGACCAAAACAGTTTTCTCTAGTTTTAGATTTAACCTGACATATCACTGCCTTGTCAAAAATAGCATTCTAATTTGTCAATATGTGAAGTTTCACACAGTGCTATAAGCAAGTGTCTGTGTGCAGACTCTAAAGGTTCAAAGGTTATATTAATTTCTTAAGGGGAAACAAGTCATATTCAAATGCTTATCCTTAAGTAGTGTGTTTTGTATTGTGAAACAAGGCAGTAATTCTGTATTCTGTCCTTGTCTATCACAGTTGAAATGAGATGGTTGAAGGGAATAAGATTTCTCCTTCTGACACCTCTTATCTACAGATTTTGTAAAGTACTTTTTCCTCAGTATATTTTGCCTTTTGCTGCCAGCTCAGTTATAAAATAAAGTCAGACTATGACTGCAAACAGGCAAACCTGACCCAAAATCTTCAAGAATGCTGTAAATGTTATATTGCAGAATACCTGTAGCCTAACTTGAGGCTAAAACCTGGATGAGACAATAGGCGCTAACCGTACCAGGGAGAAGGGAGGATACAGAATCTGCAGATAATGGCCCCTGCATTGACACTGTTTAGTGCAAAGAGTCTTGTTCTCTACCTCTAGTCCATAGACCATAGATCTCATTGCAGGCCAATTCACACATTTCCTTCCTGTGTCTCTGTACCTTAGGGCATGGAAATGTATATCCATTGCAAGCAAAATATGTCTTTTGCACTATCCTACCCATAAAAGAAGAAGTCCCTCAAAAGAGAAATCGTACAGAGCAAGTTGCGCTTTAAACTGCAGCATTTAAATGAACACCTGGTGTTATCACTGAATCAGTGATTCTCTCAATAATTTTAAATACTCAGACAAGAGGATTCCTATTTGGGGCTATTTGTAGATCCCTTGAATCATGAATGCTGGAAGTCTTTTTCACCAGTCTTCACTTGCAGTTATTCTCTCTAGATCAGATGTGCCCTGGGGTCAAAGTCGAGTGAGAGGAATGTTTTATTTCAACATTTCAGAAAACTAGGAGTTGGATTTGTTTCTGAGTTTGACCTTTCAGAAAAAGGAATTGGCTGTCCTCATTTCTGACTGTAGGATTTTCTTAACAACATGGATGGTTGGGTCAAAAGGTGAGAGATACTGAGGCATACAGAACATCTGTGAGAATCAAATATCATCATTGGCTGCTTCTTTCTGTTCTATTGCCTTGAAAAAAGAAATCAGTCCGCAGAAAGTCAATACAGTGCACAAAGCTACAAAATTCTGGAGCTATGCTCTTTTTATTAGACGAAGTGTGAGAAATAGGAGAGAACAGGGAATCCAGAATCCCTTCATTTACCATCTTGGACATGGTAGTGACACCTAATCTGTGCCTTAAATAGTTAAGCCATTGTATTGTGTCTGCTTGGAAGGTCCATCACATTTCCAGATGAGTTATTTTTTCAATATGTTAAAGTCAAAATATTTTTTCTTGTATATTATAAATGCACTCTAGCATTGGGATTACCCTGTAAATTTGAGTAAGGCAAGAAACCCCAAGGGCAGGTGTTAAGCTTGCATTGCATGATGAATCCTGGAGCAGAGACCTCTAGAGCCAGGAGCAGCATGCGTGTAGCTGCACCACACTCTGAGGCAATTAACCTATGGAAAAGAGAATTTCTTTCAAAGGAAGGCATAACATCAATCAGAGAAACACTGCTGGGTTTGTTTGTTTTGTTGTCTCTCTCTCTCTCGCACTCTCTCTCTATATATATATATATTTATAATAATGAATGGTTTTTTAACTTAGGCAGACACTACCTGTTAGTGCTTGTCTATGCAGTTCCACAAAGGCTGGAGTTGATTCCCCATTGTATTCTCGATATCATAACTCTGATAAAAGATTTGGAAAACTTTTATCTTGTGTTGATCTCTCTTGGTGTTAGTAGGATTGATCTTTTCCTTGCTGTCATTGCATTTTGGGCATTCAATGAGCAGCACTAAAAGCAGGGAGAGAAAGAGGACAGTGTTAAAGACACGAATCATTTACTTCCTATGTCTGTGGACAGACAAGCATTCTCTTGATGAACTGGAAGTTCTAATTACACTGGAGTACAGTGAAACATGTACTTCACTGAGATTACCAGCCCTCTGGAAAAACTATAAAATTTACGAATTGTGCTTAACGCTCTCATACAGAAAAAAAAATATATCTTTTCATTTAAAACAAATAGAAGACCCTACACTAAAATGTCCCTTCCCTCTCTAATCACAAAGTAATAACTGATACATTTTTCAGTGGAAGTGGAGGGTTGACAAATCCAGCCTGTGGAAGTGACAAGTAGATTTCAAAGAAATCCAGCAGAAAGCCTTGTATAACTCCTGTCAGTGAACTATAACTTTACTTTTATTAGTATCTGTTTATGAAACAATTTATTCTTGTGAACTTCTGCACAAACTTGTGTGATAGTGAATGTGTTATGCATAAAGAAGAAAATAGTACAAAGATTAAATGATGATACTCGTTCTGTATGAAGTAAGTGAAGGTCAAGGAACCTTCCATAAAGGCTGCTGTTATTTGCAAGTTTCCACTTGTAAACCTTAACTCATAGATAACAAAATTAATTGTGCAACACCTAATAGAATTTTCGATTTTTAGTTTAGAATTGTCCACTAAAATTGCTGAACAACTTTTTTCTGAATTTGTGTTTTTCCTCTGTCTGTGTGCTTTTCAGTCAATCAGATATTTATACTTCTGTCTTAATAGTGTTTTCTATAAAATCTGTATCTTATTTTTCTTTCTCATAGTTCATCCCAAAAGGAAGTCTTTGCACTGCAGTTTAGTTTGGATGATCAGTTATTTCTCTTGTTGACAAATGTCCATTGAGGAGATGCGATTTATGCTAGAGATCATTTAGCCCCCTACCCAGATATAACACAAATCCAAGAGAGATACCAAAGTTTTATTACCTTAATGAAAGAATACATGGGGGATATCAGATTTCTTTCTGGTATTAGTCCTAGACTGTGTATGGTGCTCCTGTGGGGAGCTTCTAACTGGCCATCAGTCTATCTACTAAGCCTCATATTTGGTCATGTCAATGCTGACTTATATGTGTGCAGCAAAGGTGTACCACCCGACAGGTTGCTCTGGCTGGAAAAAAAAAGCAAGCAAGCAAGCAAACAATTTTTTTTTTTAATTTCATTATCTCTTTTGAACCAGCACTGGTATGATCAATGACTAGACCTAGGAGTTTAAAATAAAATATTTACAGTACCTTTAAAATACTCAAAAATGTTTTAGAGTGACAATTTAAAAATAATTTTTCTTTCAACTATTGCAGTTTGTCCTAACAAAGCATATGAGAAGGAGTAAAGTGACTTAATCTACAAGCAGTATTAGGTTTACAAGATTAGTTGACAGGAAAGAATTTCCACTTATTTTTTGAAGTTTTTCTTCTTCACTATTAAAAATTGAAATGCATTTTGCTTAGAAGACAAACTTGATTCTGAAAATGTGCAGGGTCATTTATTTTCTGGGCACAGTCATTTATTCACTGGGAGCAGTAGTTTTCCAGGTGGTCACTTTTTAATCCAAGAGTGCAAAAGTAAATAAATATTTTATTAGCTTTTTTATTTTTCTATTTCACCTACTCTGTTTGTGGATATGAGGTAGAGAGTGTTGTTTGTTCAATCTTGAGATGACAGGGCTTTGCAGGGATTCTCTTGTTGGCTGCTAATACTCAATAGTTAGTTGCAGGAGGGACCTAAACTCTTCTTAAAGGTGCACTGTAGAGCAAAAGGCAACAAACCCAGTTGCAACACTGTAAATTTTACTTATGCATTAGAAAATTTCCTCCCATGATGGACGTCAGCCCCAGAAAAGGTGTTCTTGGGAGGCTATGGAATCACTGTCCTCAGAAATGCTCAAAAGAGCTAAATATTTTTTAAATTATCTCAATTGTGTAATAATGTGTCACCTTTAGTGACATAACACCTTTATCTTCAGTTCTACAGGCAATATTTTTAGGAGTTTTTTCTACAAAATAGTTAGAGCAGCTGGATTTCAAAGTTACAGTTTTATTAGTAGACGTGAGCTAGCAGGCTTTGTTTAGAGGTTCTCGGGGAAATTAAATAGTTCATCGATTTCTGCTCAGTGACTATCTTCAGGTCACTGTAAATAAACAAACTGTACAATGTGATTGAATCATACTTTTTTATACATTATTGCCTTTAAACTTTAAGTACTTAGTTTATAGAAAAGGGAGGGTTTGTAACTTGCCTGCAAAATCAGGAGTCACAGAGCATGCTGGACACTTTTGCACATCAGTAGCAGAAGACATATTGCAATACAAGGCAGTCGCCTTGTGAGATTTCTCTGGAGCCATAATGGCAATTCTAAGGAATTTCATAACTTTGTATACAAAAGGAAGAGAGTGCCAGTGGCAACTCTGCCCTTCATGTGAAACTGAACTGAGTTTAAGAATTGAGATGATTTCTTTTTGTGTCTTTGACTACTGCCTATTTTAAAACTGTGCTCAAAGTAACCAAGAAGGGTTGGTTTTGTTGTTTTTTTCTGTAATGTTCATAATACTTATCTCAGTCTCTGAGACTCCAAACCTGCTTTCACTGGTCAAGCCTTGATGCGAGCTGGTCTAGTATGTTTATGCTTGTCCTATGCAGGTTGCACTGATTCTGCTTCAATACTGAGCACAGGGTGGTGCAGTGGCTGTAAAGAAGGCTTGCAAATCCTTCCTCTTCTTTCCCATGCTGTCTGTAGAATCCTGATGTAAGTAGCTCAAACAGAAAATATGAGGTGCTGCAGAGACAACTTGGACTTTCCATTGACCAGACCAGATACAGGAATCTACACTGGAGACATCAGAAATGAGGAACAACAAACTGGCACTCAAGGGAAATAAATAGATA
The DNA here is from genome assembly GCF_031753505.1 of Anomalospiza imberbis. Taxonomy (NCBI): domain Eukaryota; kingdom Metazoa; phylum Chordata; class Aves; order Passeriformes; family Viduidae; genus Anomalospiza; species Anomalospiza imberbis. The sequence goes on from NC_089682.1 coordinate 105,702,218, forward strand.
AAAGTTTAATCAACCCTAGAAGCAGCAAGCAAATATCACTGTGTCAAGCAGCCTGTTTTGCTCCATAAAGCAAACCAAAAACAGGTTGGAGGGAGAGGACAGAAGTAGGTAAGAATGGAATTAAAACTATGGGAACAAACAGTACAAAGTAATATGTATCACAAGCTCTACAAAAGAACAAAAAGAATAAAAAATAAGCTAGCTAGAAGAGGACTCAGATTTATATTTTACAGTGCAAAGAAATACAAGCAGGCTGTAGAGCTGTTCTGTACAAAAAAGCTCCACATCTGTCTCATATGTTTTAATCATACCTCATTTTGGAAAATATTATGTCTTATATCCAAATAAAACGAACATGTTTTTTTAATTAGCTACAATGACTTTAATTGAATGAGAACAGAAAGAACACAAGATGAAATGAATCAGTCAAGTCAAATTTCACTGGTACATTGCCACCAGTGCACTTTAGTTGAAAGGAAGTCGGTAGCTAGGCAGGGACTGCCCCTAATAACATGGTTTTCATCATCAGAACAGAAAGCCCTGCAACAGTCACCACATTTCAGGCAGTTATGGAGGGGAAAGAGAGCATCAAAAGAATTGGTACAAATTGTTATGTTCATGTAAAGCAGGCAGAAGCACAAGTGGCCTTCCAGCTGCACTTTGGTTGTGATCCTGGGAGACTGAGGTCCTGAGTGTCTGTGCCCTGAACTGAAACTGTAAAAGACATCCTTGAACATTTAGTCCTTAAGTGTCCTTTCATTTCAGTGAGACTCCTTTTCTTGAAATGCTCTTTATGCATTATACATCATCAGTACTATTTTTGTTTAGACACATCAGGAATCATCCCACAGTGATTAAAAATCATTATTCCATTAAGTTTCCTGCATAGAAAAAAATAATGACTCCATGAATCATAATTAAAGTTTCCACTTCTTTCAGCAAGCAGAAAGCCAGACATTCAACAGACCTCCTTGTTATCTATTTTGGCTATTCTAACGCTTCATTTTTCATCTTGCTTTCATGCAAACTGAAATCTCCATGCTTTCCCTTCATGTTTGTTTCCCTTACGTGGCTGTGAAGTTTTTTGAGCTGCAGAGTACAACTGATGGAGGTTAATATGGCTGTATGGATAGGCAAGGTACTTTGGGTATTTTTCTAGTATTTTGCTCAGTGTGAGAGCAGGGCTTTTTGGTGCTTTTTTGTTTTTTATTACTATTACATTTTATTTAATATTTAAATGTAAGGTTAGAAGATTTTTGATATTTTTGCTGTATTTTGCCAGATGAACAGGCTGATAATTCATCTTACTCTTTTCCTGCTGCTTTTCCCCAGCAGTCAGTGTTTTATCAAATACATTTGTCAGCAAGGTCATAGTTATATCTATTGAAAGCATGTGCTACCACCACTTGTGTATGAGCAGGTAACCAGCAGCCTTAAAAAAGTATTCAAAGTTACTGATTGAAAATGATTGCAGATATTCATAAATATAACTAAATTAATTAGAGGAAGCATCAAATAAATATTAATCAAAAATTCCTTGAAAGTATTTTGAGGAAAATCAGCTGTAGTCCTATGCAGTGACATGCTTTGAAGTTCAGAGGGAAAGCATGTATATTCAATTTTTTAAAAAAGCAAAGGGATATTTGTCTTTATCATGCCAGTCTAAGGAAAAGCACAGTAAATGCTAATCTATATAATCACTTGATTTTCCACTAATCAGGTATTCTTGAGAAACTCTAGTTGTTGGCCCTCAGCTATAGCCTGTGCAATGATCCTTTCTTCTTGAAACCTTCTTTGCTCTCCACTTACTTCTCTGTTTACCTTTTGCATCTTCCACCATTTCCTGGTAGCCCTGTGAGTCCAGCTGCCTCAGCCTTCTTTGGGGGAGTCGCTGGGGAAAGTCAAGCTCTAGTAATGTAACACCCCGCAGGATGAAGGCCAAGACCTGCAGCTGCTTGGAAGTAATAGTGCTGTGCTCCTGAAATAATAATAAAAACTCTGGTGTCTGGAACTGATGGACCTCACCTGCTGAGGAGGCATCAGGCTGTTACCTGCTAAAGGTCAACTTGCAATTGATATTATTGTGTTTTTCAGTTGCAGTGTAGGGCTTTATTTTCCTCAAATATTAATTACAAGGCACATGTTTATATAATTAAAATTATTATTATGGAATTTTTACACAAAATAATTAGCTATAATAGGACATTGGTGATACTGGCAGAGATAGGGTCTCTTTCTTGAAATGTTTTTCACTGTGAATGGCAGGAATCACTCATTTATCTCAATTACCACTTTCTTAGTGCATTTTTCCTCAGTGTAGCAGACCAAGCCTAGCAGCATTACCCTCTGCTAATTATCTACTTCTTTCTCTTTTGCTTCTTCATATATAAGACATTTGTGGACTTTTTTCAAACTAGTAACTGAAATCATTCTGTGAAGATACTTCCCTCTGCTGAAGAGGAGAACCTCCCTCATATGCTCTGCTGCTACAAATCCTTTTTCCACAATAATTGCAAAGAAGGAGCCTACTGAAGAACTGTGTTTGAAAGAGTGGTTCTTTCTCATCATTGTTTTAGTTGGTGGTGATGCAGGCTTTTTTCCTGCAGTGCTCTAAGATGTGAATACAAATTATCTGTGGTCTTTTTCCCAGATGCCCAGTGAATCCACAGTAACAAACTCACTTTGTCTAGTCAAGCAGGAATTTACAGACCTGCCTTTGTAGCACCATAGTGAGGGCTGTCCGCATCCCGGGTGATGTCCATAATTCTTCTCTGGTTGAGGAGTTTTACAGAGACATTCACACATCATCCATAAGTCTTAGCTCCTGGGCGACAAAGCACAAAGAAGAGTTTAATTCACTTACCATCTGACAATACTTTTTATTGACAAGCTAAACAAGTGTTGCCAACACATAGAAAAGATCAAACCACTCCAGTGTCTCAGTGAAGGTACAGTCTGGTCACAATAGAGTTTCCTGGGATGTCTGGATTTTTTCCCATCTCCATTGGCATCTATTACCATTTTGGTGGAAACCTGACACAAGGTTTGGCCTCTTCATCTGCCTTCCTGTTCTTCTCAGAATTATTAACACTGTTTAGAGTGATATTCAGTGAAAATCTAGTCTTAACATTTTCTATATATCTAAAAAAAAGAAATCTAAATGTATCAGAGATAAAACCCAGTAATTTATTATGTCAGGTATGGAAGTTAGCTGCTGTAGTCAAATATCTTTTCTATCATCTAGAGTTGCCACTCGAAGAACTTTCTTCAGCAGTAACTTGAATAAATATTATGAGCTGCCAGTTACAGTTTCTTTCCCTTTGGGACACAAAAAATGTAGTAAAAACTTACCGTATGTATTCATATAAGCGGCTATTCTGAAGGGAACAATATACTCTAAATTCTTTGGAAGATACAGCAATGGCACAAAATAAAAATTAATAGGAGGACATTGAAAGATCCCACATCCTCTGCCTTTTCTTCCTCCCCCAGTAAAACTGAACATTTTCTAAGTTTCATCACAGCAGCTTTCAGCAGAGATGATTTCTTGCCCAAAGGCACAGGAAGATTAACCAGCTATATCCAACTGCTCAACCAATAACTCATCTGAAAAGGAGTCTAAAGAGCATATTGTAAGCTTCACAAATGCAATCAGTTTATCAAGGTCAGATAAGGACAAGAGCCTGGAAAGATATAATTCAGGATAAAAACTGAACAGATACTGATACTCTGCAATTAGAAACCAAATGAGGCTACCTGCTGGATCACAGGGGTGAAATACCACATTCTGCAAAAATTCACTGTCAATAGAACATACACAGCCTGAAATCCCTACTGATGAGGAGAAATTAACTTTGTAGTCAAAAAAATTATTGATGCTTTCCTTTTACATCTGTACAGTGGAATTGGTGAGATTAGGAGGGAATTTTTAATGCATAAAGGAAAAGCTTTTATGCACATTTTTTATCACATCAGTGAAATGACAGTATGTCTCTGACAGTGACCTCTGGTATAATCATCATTAGTGATGGAGCAAGATGGCATCTGCTGAGAGGCTGACACCTGACAGGTGAAATATATGTATTTTTTATGAAATTGAGGGCAACATTTTAATGGCAAAAATGCTGCATAGATGAAGTCAGAAAATTAAATTGCTGTACAATCTTGAATGTGTAAAACTGGGAAAGAAGTAACCTATTGTTCAGAAGATATGAGGCTAGAAGGAAGGACAGGAAAGAAGAAAACCTAGAGACAAAGGAATGTATCGTGGCTAATGTGCCATTCAGCAACTGTAGAAAACAACAAACAGGCAAAGGAAAGTTAAAAATATTTATGATCTTTGCAAATCTTGTTTATAAAAACCAACTGCTTTATTTTTGTTATCACTTTTTAATTTGTAATTCACAAGAACAGTTGGCTTGGTATGTCCTAAATAAAGGTCCTTATCCTTAGATAATATTTTTGCTGTAGTGTTGATTGTCCCTTGGAATAGTTACAAATGAACATGCAAGCTGTCAATTTGCTGTGGTGCTGTGCTCATAAATGTGATTCACTAGGGCTTTGGGGTTCCAACTGCACTTTACTTACCATCACAAAAAAAAAAAAAGTATCCCAAGGAATCCTTCCCTGAGGCTTTTTGCCTTTTTGAGCACGTGGGTGTATTGTAGAAATGCAGGAGAGAAGCTGACTCAACATTTGAATCAACATTGTCTTTCTTCCACCCCGCTGGGTGCATAACCACCTATATTCCCCATATTCATGATTTGGCAGAAAAACACGGATAAAGTCACCTATATGTGGTGTCATAAGGGTTTGTTCTCTGGAGATATGTATCTCTGATGCCACGGAGATTGCTGTGAAAGAAGCTCCTCTTTCAGTGGAGTCACTGACTGAGTCACTCTCAGTCAAGTGTTTGGTTAAAGCTTATAGGGTTTTAGAAACTAAAGATGAAGTAACCGCTTGCCAGTGCCTCTTACTGTTTCACATTAGAATTGTGTCATAAAAATGTGTATATGGATAAAAACTTACCATCTAAAGACTGCTTTAAAATAATGGCATTTGTTCTTACTAATTAGTAGGCATTGAGTATAATCAACGCCTTTTTTATTGCTTACCTACTGAGTTTCCTCAGTCTTTCTGGAAGCACTGATAGTAACCCTGTGGTTTTCTGTTACAAGTTTGATCTTTACATGACATGTTTTTAGTCTCTCAAAGAGAAACTTGCTGTATGAAGCTGTTCTTGAATGGTCTTCAGCCAGATTTGTGTGTGCATACATTGTGCGTGCAGTACAGTGAGGCTGAGATTAGTCAGAGATTAGATTGGCAAGAGGTTTTTGAAATCAGAGGCATAGAAAGAAAGTATTTTCTTTCCACTGTTATTTGGTTCAGATGCTCAATTTCCTTTCTCTATCAGTAAAACCTAGGCCATTACAACATTTTAGAAAATAATGCTGTTTTCATTCATATATCAGCTGCAGAAAATTTGATAGTTCTTCATTCAAAATTAAGTACTTAAAACCATGTCAAATATGTTGTCATTCTGTCATTGAAAGTGTATTTGTAGATACAGAAGACAAAATCTGAAATTTGGTTTATATTGCTGAAAGAAAAAAAATTACCTTAGGAGAACACTATGAAAAAGAACTGCATATGGAATTTAAAAGCCAAAAATTGAGATTCTCTACATCTTTACCAAAAGGTACAGTCATAATGAGAAAACATTCTTAACTGTGAAGGCTGCATAGTTCAGTCAAAGGTTTGAAGTTGTATGTCAGCTATATTTTTAAAACTTTCACACTTCAAAGTACTGGTGCTCTGAAAATTTTCATAGAAGCAAGATTATTTCAAATACTTGATAATATAAAGTGATATCAATGAGTAGTTGCATCAGTGAAATTTACCACTGCTGTAAAATTTTTATAGATTCACGATTCACTTTCTGACTAAACTTGATGATTTCTGGGAAAATATCACTGCAATGGTTTCTTGCTCACTGGATTCAAATAATTGCAAACAAGTATGGAAGCTGTTGTCACCTTAAGTAAATTATTTATTTGTTTAATTTAATTTTGAAAATTCTAGATTTTCTAAGACAAGCAAAAGGAAAAGTTTAGTTGAATGAAGATCTGGTGCCATGAACAAAATAATAGGAATGTATTGGACCATAAAACCCAAAAATTTTTGGAGTAAACACATACTGGTTAGAAATACCCTAGCTTTAAAAAAGCTGCAAATCTTTGAATGTCTTCCATTGTCATCTGGACCAACCCTTCAGCAGAACTGTAAGAGAAACACTGAAGCATAGCCCTTCATTTGCAACAGGGGCAACGTTTAGAGCATTTTTCTTTCTTTTAGTACAGGTGCAGATCAGGCAGAGATAAAAGCAAAACAGATATGACAGTTTCAGATAATAATAGAAGTTGATGCTTTGTGCAGTGGACCGATGCTGATATGATGGTACTCAGGTGTCAGAGTTGTGCTGTGCTAGGAAAATCACTGCTTCGCAGTTAAAATCATTGCAGTTCTGTACAAAAATGTTATATAATGAAAAAATAATGTAGGAAACAGCTCCTTAAGTGCTCATAAAATTTGCAGACACTGCAACAGCTACTGTTAAGTGTGCTGTGCGCAGCAAGGGTGCTTTCTTGTCCAAAATTAATCAGTTCAAGGCACCCAAAGCACACCTGGGTGAATTTGCAGTAGAAGATGATCAGATAGTTTTTAAAATAAAATATAGTAATAGCTTAATGTAGATATTGTTACAAATTCTCTTTTATTTTTATCACTAGGTTTGATAATTAAAGATTTTTTCTTGTGCACAACAGGTATTTCATCCCTCTGCCCTATAGCCACTCGTTATATGAAGAGGAAAGGCAGGTAAAAAATATTAGGAGAGGCAGACCAAGGATACCCTTGAAACAAATAATGTAGCTATTGAAACCTGTGCTTAAGTTGTTAAAAAAATTTCTAATACTGGAAAAAAATCAGACTCCTTAGTCCACTTCTCAGAGATATTATAGGCAAAGCCAACTCATGGAATAACATGGAAGGGGAGAGAACAGTAACCTGAAGCCAGATTTACACAGATCTCTGTGGTAGAATTTCTGCCTTAATTTGTGCATATAATTGCTCTTTGTCTATGTTCCACTTCAAGTCAATTGAAGCTCCTTCCAGAGTGTGATTCATTATCTCTTAAAATAGATCTGATAAATTATCTAGAAAGAGAGCCTAAGGTAAGTCGCTCACAATTAGATGTCTAATTTTCGAGCAGCTGAATCTCACTTAATGCTGACAGTAAAGAAAGATCACAGAGTACATGCATGGCAATGGCCTTGTTCTTTTCTGTAACCTCTATCCCACTGTAATGAACCAGCCCTCATGAGAATGATTTTCCCAAGCCGAATTATGCTATAAGAATTAGTTTTTACCTTCTATCTTTTCCTCACTCTTAGCACTTCTCTCTTCTTCTTGAAATCTTTGCAAACTCTGCTCCCAGGTCTATGTTCTTTTCTTATTCTTTCCTTCTTTATTTCCCTTCCAATATACTAGTTTTAGCTGGAGGTCCTCTAGGGTCTGTAGAGCCTGTCCATTCCCTCCTTCCACTATGCCATACCTCAGGGTAATTTCATCTAACAGCAACATAATGTACCATTTCTTTTTCTACTGGGAAGGCATGTAATTTACTATCAATACCAGTCCTGTTTCCTTCCACTCAAGCTAAAACCTTGTTTCTCGGATACCTCCAGGTAAGAACATGATCTGTTCTAAAATTTACCTGCATTCCCTGGCTCTGCAGCAGCATCTCTCCTTTTAGAAGGTGTCATATGAACTGCAAAGATCAGTCTCTGTTTGCGCTTTCCTCCAGACTGCATCCAAATATTTTAGACTAATTGTACATTATACCAAATAAACCTCTTTTTCTTGCATTGACATACTTTAATCCAGGCTCCCAGCATAATGTGTCATCCTTTTCTGGCCTTGACCAATGCAGTCCTGCTTCTGCTCAGTAGTCTTGCTAATGTTTTCAGAATACTCTAAGGATTGTTTTTCCTCTGTTTTTGAGGTTTAAAATTTCTCTTTGTGGCTATCTATTGGATCTGCCTTTTTATTAAATTAAAATAAGCTTTCTGTTAACTTCATAGCTTATCTCTTCTTCTCATTATTTCAAACAAACACCAGACTCCATCATTGTTCTTGATCTTGATTCTTATTAGAAGCATCCTAAAGCAGCCCTCTTTCATAATTTTCCTGAAATGATGTCCACAAAGAAACAGTAAAATTGTCATCATCTGTGCTATTCATGTGCTACATATTTCTATTGTCTATTTATTCTTCCCAATTTTAGTTTCTCTTCTTTTGAACAACAGCTTGTCTCCATTCTCCTATAATGCTCAATCTGTATAAATTTTTTTCTCCTGTTTTTTTCTCCCAGTCTTTTTTTTTTTCAGCAGAGTCTTGATACTGAGTCAGAGTTCATGGTAGTAATATTAATTAAAGGAAAGAAAAATAAGGAACAACTACAATAACTAATTGTAGTTATTTTACAAAAAAAAAAAAATACAATTTTTTACTTTTGATGGCCAAGGAATATTTTAATGATGTTGCAATACTGTAGTTTCATTTTTCTCAATGGAAAATCTGTTGAAAAATTTTACTGCAGGAAAAATAGAATAATGAGAAAAGGAGCGTATGCAGATTCATAGTCTTGAAAATGAACATGCAAGGCTAAAAGTGATGATATGCTCCTTTCAACATCACAACTTTGTCCCAACCCTGATAGTTCCTGAAGTATCAGTATCCACTCTGGCTTGTTGATAATGGATTCAGAATATTATTCTATACAGCACAGTTGTGTTGTGTTGTACTATTATAACTTGAATCTTTTAGATTTCTGTGTGCAGCGCTATATAGTGCAGCAAGAACTCCTCCAGTCAATAAAGGAGTTATTTCTGAATTGCCATTCTTCAATAACAGAATTCAGCAACCATGCTTATTAAATCAAAACTTTGGAAAAGGAAGCATAAACCCAATAGTCCATATAGATGAGAAATATGTTTCTCAATACTTGAATTGCTCAGATGTGAAAATCAGTGCAAGCTATACAATCACTCTTATAATGTGCTTATAAAGGGATTTTCATAAAAATGCGATCTTACCAATTGCATGGTTTATTTCTTCAGGATAACAGTACTGACTAATTTCAAATTATTTTTATAGGGTGAAGATATAAATCAGAAAATCTTATATCCTGTGAAGCACAGGGAAGAGTTCCATAATTGAAGCTACTTTACAGCAATGGGCTACTCCATCAAATTAGAGAGGTTTTTTCACACCCAAAATTTGGAAGGAAGCTGTGAAACTAATTTGATGTTTTGGCACATAAACGTTTGATAGATAGATACTCTGATTGTAGTTTGATCATTTCTTGGAATGGACAAACTCTTTTTCTCTACATCTGATTTAAAAGCATAATTCAACTTCCCTTTTTTCATTCTTCTTCCCTACTTTTAAACAACTAGATTTCGACAGACAAGATCTTCCCACTGTATTATCTTTTGGTTAGAATTCCTTTGCTCTCCTTTTTTTTTTTTTTTTTTTGGCTAGGCATTTCTAATACCAATGAAAAGCCACTTTGAATTGGAGTCAAGTTGTTAAACAACAGAATTCGGAGGGCCATGGAAGTAGGCAAAAACAAGCTAATTCATTTATTTCATAAACTTTCTATGAACAATAATTCTAGCACATGCGTACTGAAGGTAGGCAATTCTCCAAATCTAGGGGAAAAGTAACTGATTTAGTCATGGTCTTAATTAAATTTTATAAACTATTTTAGCTCTATTTTATATATACTACATTTATTCTGTAGGCTTGTTTGCATAAACTCATATCTCACAATCAGAATATTGCAATGTGTAATTTAGTATTTTAGAAAAAGAGATGTTATTTAAATAACTCTTGTCGGTTCTTTACTGCATTGTTTGGTTAGTTAAATCCCCTGCTATAATAATTTTGCTCGCCCATCTAAGGATTTCTTTGCACTCATCCCTCTCTTAAATCTGAGGATTCCTTAAAAAAACCAAACCAGAACCAACATCCCCCCAAAAAAGAAGAAAACAAACCAACAAACAAGCAAACAAAAAAGAAAAACCCAAACAAACAAGCAACAACAAAAACCCCACATGTGCAGCTACATTCTCTAGGGGGAAAACTGAGTTTTAAATTCATGTGCAAAATTAAAGGTTCTCATTGGTAGTGTATGCCCAATGCATGATTCTAGATTACCATTTTCTAATATACCTTATCAATTGCTTTATAGCAATTGCAGTTGCCCAACCACCTAAATGTTCACAATGAGCTAGCACCAAACTGCAAAGGAACAGCGGGTGTGATAAAGGCTATTTTCCTGCAGACACCCTATTCCAGTATTGCTCTCCTGACTTCCCTAGCCCCATGCCCTCAGTTTCCCCAGCTGCAGACTTGTCTGCAAAAGATGCTCATCCTGAGTAAAGTTCTTGTCAGTGAGCTGGGAAGATGGCTGAAGCCACAAGCCTTGTGGAACATCAATCCCTAGCCCTCTTTTACTTCACAAACCAGAGAGCTCAGGTCTCTGCCTTTCTGCTCTTGTAGCACAGCTGACCAGCTTTGCAGGAACAGGGAAATATTTTCAGGGAATGTCATGGTGTGAGGTGGAAATGGGGATAGCAAATGAAGTGTGAAGAACTGCAGGGATAGCAGTTTTGCACTTTTGATGCATAAACAATTTAGGAGGCTTCCCATATACTTTGTATTTTTCTACTGCTCTAAGCCTGTGAAACACCAAGAGTATCACCTGTCTTCTGACTGACAGGTTAGCTCACTGCAGACGTAACAAGCTAATGTGTTGGGAGGACGACTATTCCAAGCAAATACAAAAATAGAGTACTTAACTTTGGGGTAGGATGATCACTTTAGAGAAGCTTCAGGTTTAATTAATTCCAAAACCCTGAAAACAAGCAGAAAATTGCAAACTATCGACTTTGGTATGTTTTGTGTGTTTAGTTTGCCTGAGTCTTATGCCTGCAGTTTTTAAAGATGCATGGAAATGTTAAACCACAAACCAGCAAAAGCAGTGAAAAAGTAATTCTGAGGAATGGATGTGCTCTGTCCTTTTCTTTCCCTAAGAGAGACATGTTTTAAATTGAATGGCCCATACCTGAGTTCTGCAATTTGTACCATAATAGCTAATTACTGCTAGCATCACCAAATATTCAAGGACATTTCTCTGCCTTGTGGACTGGGTTGGGCAGTTTTAAGCTTATATTGTTCATATTTATAGACCAAATGTTGTAGGGAAAAAAATTAAGCAACCAAGCCAAAAGAAAAAACACCTAGTTTTAATTCAAACTGATTCTTCTTATGAACTCCTCTTAGAGTTAATTTTTTTTCTTTATAGCAAAAAGGTTTTAATTCAAAATATTAATTTTTAAATGAATTTAAAATTAAAAAAAAAAAAAAAACAACAAACAAACCCTGTGCTAAGATGGAGAAGGAACCACAAAATTTAGAATTTTCTAAATTCTTTTCATAATGTATTTGGACTATTGGTACTATTTACTAAAAAACATGCATAGAAATTAGGAAACTATTGAAAATTATTCACAGACATATCTCCTAATGAAAAAGTAACTTTTGGAATTTAGTGCAAGCATATGGGAGGCTAATGTAATGTTTCTGCCATCTATCTTGACCAGGGATCAAGAAATCATGGGAAACCATTTTAAGGAGGAATTATCACAGTTGCTATACCTTCCATAAGAATAAGGACAACTGTCCCTTTCTGACATTATCCTGCTGGGTGACAGAGTATTATGTGGTCCTGAAATGCTGTGACTATTAAACTCTACAATCCTATTCTTACAGGTCACTGAAAATATTTTTAAATACTTTTTTATAGCTCAGCCACAGATAAATGAAGCAGAAAATGTCTGTGTTAGAGACTTGTCAATTAAAGAAGAAAAAAAAAATCTTTGCTTTTTCTGCACTTGTTTTGACAGATTTATTTTTATTTCTCTATTAGAGGATTTTTTTTTCAAGTTTTTGTTTTTAGAATTTAAAAGACCGAATATGTGGAAATGAAGCCTTCAGTTTTGAACAAGGGAATAGAATTTCTGCATTGTACAAGCATGTGAGATTTGCTAAAATATTTTGCAGTCCTCTCAGTGGTAGTGTTTTACCTCTAAATTTTGTTGCCTGATGCATTAAGGAGTAAGGTACATGTGCTCTGTGCAGTTGCTTTGAATATTTGACATACAAGTATTTTAAAAAATGTACCTTGGGCCAGTGTCTACTGGGACATGTACAGGACTAAACTACAATCCGCACATGAACTGCAAAGAAAAAATGCTTGTACAGATAAAGACAACCCTCTCCTCTCCTCTCCTCTTCTCTCCTCTCCTCTCCTCTCCTCTCCTCTCCTCTCCTCTCCTCTCCTCTCCTCTCCTCTCCTCTCCTCTCCTCTCCTCTCCTCTCCTCTCCTCTCCTCTCCTCTCCTCTCCTCTCCTCTCCTCTCCTCTTCTTTCCTCTCCTCTCCCAGATTTTTTGTTTCACAATTTATAGGACATTATCAATTAATTTTAGTAAAAACACTAACAAAACAGGTATTGCTGGTGTAAGTCATTCCCATGAACTGTACATAGTTCACAGCTCATTATTTATATTCTTTTGTTAATATGGAAAACCCCTACACTTTCCAGCTTGAGTGCATGGACGTGGACCTTGGGACCTTATGATTGAGTTTGGGGTACTGCTTCCTTCCTGATTTTGAGCATGAATTGAAAATGTTCAGCATGATATGATCTTTACAGCAGGTTGACTGGTGTATCAGTTCCGTTTACAGTGAAGAGGATTTTGTGGCCCAAGTTCACTGTTATTGGTATTGTCTAAGAAAGATTACTGGAAAGTCTATTCTACTACTTCTAAGTCATATTCTGCAAGGTAACACTGTAACCAGAAATCCATATAAGAGAAATTTCTTTTTCAAATTAAGGCTTGAGGGATACTAGATCCAGTTGGTGCAAGGGCAAGTTTCTGTAGTTTCCTATCTGCTCTCCCTTCTACAGTGTGTCCTATGCAACAGTGCAATAAAACTCTGTCTAGCAGGAGACTGTAGGATTCATTAAGAAAAAAAAATATTCCTTGCCATGACTGATCATGTGTATTTCCTCATATATGTTTGAAGATCTTGTGATACTTGGCAGGATTTAGAGATTAAAGTCTCACTAGAGAAGTCCCACTGAAAACATGAAGGACAAGTGACAGCTTTTAGTCTGTTTTTGAAAAACAGAAGCTAACTATAGATGGGATTTACATACAGTTTCCTCTGTTTTCTTTCAAAAGCTGGACTGACAGACAGAAACCAAGTTTCTTGCAACAGACAACTATCTGTTTCTCCTCACTGCAGCCCATTTCTATCCCACTGAGGTTATGTGGGTGCATTAGCTATACATATTCTGTATTAAGATATCTGTGTTCCACATGTTTCTCTATCAAAGAGTGAGGAAATCATTTAATAATACTGCCTAGAGCTTTCCATTTAAATTTTCATTGCATCTGGTAAAGCTGCTAAGTGAACGAGCATTGACTTTCTGAGATAAAAATAAACCCATAGTGCTTTTTTTTTTTTTTTTTTTTTTTGGGCAAAGAGCCAGCATTTCATAATTTCATCCTTTTGGTTTGTTATGGGTGATAACTCAGCTTTAATGATCTGATTCAGTGAAGTAATAAAATCCCAGCTTTGCTTCAGCTTTTTTTTTCTTTTTAATAGCCAGATTTATTGGTTCATGCATGGTTTTGAACATCTGCAGGTCAGAAACTGTCAAATTGCTTAGACCAAGGTATGTGTTTGTTACTTGGGCACAAGTGAACACATAGATTTCTGTATTAGAATTATCAAAAGACTGATGGTTGTATCACTAGTGAGGTATGACCCCATGGTTCTCTGCCAGGTTGTTTATTTACTTCCTAGGTACTGTCACCCATATTTTAGCACAGAAGAAAACAGTTTAATCAGAACCAAAAGGATGAAGAGGTGATTGAGGAACTGATAAACATTTATACATTTGTGAGGAAGGTGAAGGAGGTAATATTTTGAAAATTATAGTTTAAATTATGCTTGTTTACAGAATGTGATAAAAATAAGAAAAATGCCTAATAAGTCAGTCAGATATAAAAAATAGATAAGAGAAAGGCACAGAATAAACTGGTTTAGATTCAAAATTGAGAGGGAAAGTGTAGTTGCCAATATTTATTTCCCTCAACTAATTTTTTTTTTCTTTTCATCAAATTAGGGGTAGACAGGTAGGGTAGAATTAGTTATCCCTTGACCTGCTGGCAGTGATTTTCCTAATGATGCCCAGAAGTCTGCTGGACATCTTTTCCCCAGGGGCACAATACTGTTTTATATCCAGCTTGGCTTGCATGGCCTTCTTTGCAAAGCTGCTTTCCACCTTTCAGTCCCCAGTGTAACCTGTCTGAGGTTATTCCTTCTTACAGGCAGGACTTTGCATGTGCCAAGAGAGTGGTCAAACCTGGAACCAGAGAGGCTTCCTAGAGAGCTGGTCAATACCCCAAACCTGTCAATGGTTTAGGGACATTTAGACAAGGCCCTTAGTAATACACTTTGACTTTTAGTCAGCCTGAGGTGGTCAGGCAGTTGGACTAGGTGATGGTCTCTTCCAGCTGAGATGGGGAAATACAGTGGCAGAGGATGAGGAAAAGGCTGGGGTAGTTAACGCCTTCTTTGCCTCAGTCTTCAATAGTAAGACCAGTTGTTCTCAGGGTACCCAGCCCCCTGAGCTGGAAGATGGGGGAGGAGAAGAATGATGCCCCCCTAATCCAAGGGAAAATGGTCAGCAGCCTGTTACGCCACTCAGACACACAAAAACCTAAGGGGCTGGATGGGATCTGCCCGAGTGTACTGAGGGAGTTGGCAGAAGGATTCACTGGGCTAATTTTCATCATTTACTGGCAATCCTGACTAACCAGGGAGGCCCCAGTTGACCAGAGGTTAGTTAATGTAACACCCATCTACAAGAAAGGCTGTAAGGAGGATCTGGGGATATACAGATTTCCTCTCCAGCAGGAAAAACATTTTTTCTGGAGCTCTAGAGGCTAAAATTATTTGCTCCTAAACATGTGAAAGTACTGTCCGGGGAAGTGGTGGAGTCACCATCTCTGGAAGTATTCAAGAAATGACCCGATGTGGCACTTAGTGCACTGGTTTAGTTGATATGGTGGCATTCAATCAAGGGTTGGACTTGATGATATTTTAATTATTTTCTAACCAAAATGATTCTGTGATTCCGTGATCATATGTCAACAGATGAGATCATACTTACATTCCCAAGGAAAAAAATTATGAAAGGAAAAGCTTAATGAAACACGTCATAATCATATAGTCAATATGAAGAGGGGTTATGTTGTTTCTGCTCTTTTAATGAAGCAGTTCACTTGCCTGTAATTTCTGCTTCACAATATCCAGTTAGTAAAAACATAATAAACATGGGCTGGGGGGCTTTTTGCCTTGCCTTGTCAATAACATTTGACCAATGAGGTTGTATGCAGGAGCAAGGACTGTGCACCTCTGATTGCATTTGATCTTCAGATGCTAGAATTAAATCCTAAAATCCATTTTCCTGAAGTCAGTGAAAATCATGTATTCAGCTCCTACAGTCAGCACCTGCATTTCCAAAATTAGTAAACATTTTGAGATAGATACATAGATATCACCAAATTGTGTGTCTAGTATCTGTCTTTCATTGAGCAGTATTTTATTTTTAGCACTCTATTCTTTTCTCTTTTCAGAAACAGAATTTCAAGACAGCAGTCATAAAGACTCCCCATGTGACGGGTGCAGACACCTGTGCACTTATGCAGGCATGCATATATGCATTTAACACTCACTACACACACTGCATACACTTTTTTGTCATTCAAATAAGAAACAGAAAAGAACATCAGGAGGGATGTCGTTCAATAATTACCTCTTTTTTTAACACAGCATCAGGCTTTTCCCAGAACTTGCTCATGGATAATTCTCATCTACTCTGCAAGTGCGTGAGTTCTTCAGTAACTTTCTTCTATATTTTTGTGCATATCATTCTTTAAATAGGGGAAGAACAGTCATTTTGGGAGTCCATTTTGGGGTCCATTTAACAGATTCATATTTGAGGAATCGGAGGTTTGTAAGGTTCAATTTCCATTTAAAATTCAAAGTCAGTTTCATTCTTATGAAATAAGTATTGATTTTCTGCAGAGAAATGCTAATCAGAATGCTGCTGAAAAAGGAAAGGAAATTGAGTGTAGAAGAAAGGCACTGTGAAAGAAGATAGGAAATTTAGTGCCTCCTCTTTTTCTGAGGGGAATATTCTTCTTGGAGCTTTGAGCTTGATGTCCAAGATTGTCTACAAAGAAAAGTCTATGAAAATAAATACTGACATTTCAGATACTTTTCTTGATATCATGCTTTTGCAGTAGTGACATACTTCAAACTATAGGGATTATTGCAACTGTTGATGTTATGAATCCTTTTACGATGTTTAAGACCAATCCTTAAATCTAGTCTCCTTTCTCCAGGAGCTTTGCATAACATCTGGAAAATATTAGAAATTCTTGTTTACAGATTCAAGATATAGGCAATTCACAGAGGCCAGAGCAAGAAGGAACCACTGAGATCAATGGGCATTGGTCCTGGAGTCAAGCTTCCATAGAATTTACATCTTGGATGTAAATGGATAGAGTGGATAGAGTCCTGTTCAGCCTCCCACTTCTACATAGAGCAGGGCAATTTTTGTCAGATTACCTTCCAGAGGAACCTCCAAATTTAATTTTTTCCTTGATGCTATGGTAATTAGTGAAAATAAAGCCAGAAGACAGAACCCAGCAGCTTCCAACTCTGCACACCTAGTCTGCAACCCAGCTCCACGTCAAGTTAAATTTTGGGCGTTTCTCTTCTTCCTCCATTTCATAACTTTCCAGTTTCCATTTGTAAAACGACCTGGTGAAAGCAGCAGTGTGATCCAACAAGTTCCAGCTTGACAGAAGCTCGTTTTCTTTAGCAGAACTAGGTTTGTCTGTTGACTGTTGCCTTAATATAATGTATTTGAGCTTCTCTATCTAAAAAAATATTACTTTCCCAGTGGCTGTAGCTACACAGTGTTTGTAATCATGGTCAGCAGCAAAGAAGTTAAAAGACCAGAAAAATGCAAACTGTCACTCCACCTCCCTCGCCACCAGCAGGCTTTATGAATGGTCTTTTATGAATGTTGTTAGCTCTCCAGCTACAAGACATTTTAAATGATGGATGAACAAAGGCATCATCTGTGCAAACACTGGGAAGTTTGAACCCAGAGGAAGGTTCAATAATTAGTCATGCAGAATATTAGTAACGCCCTTTGGTCATATTCCAAGTTCCTCCTGGATTACAACACAACGTCACAAATCATCAGCTACTGCAACTGGTGTTTTCACAAAGGAAAAGCTTCCTGGTGGTAATACTGAACTGAGGAATAATATTTAACTCTGGATCTTTCCTAAAAACTGGTAGTGTACAGGGACCATTTCACTCTACAAACAGCTTTTTTTAGTTATCCTTCTGGAAAATTGACTGTTTTTTAAATCATCTTTTCTTTCCAATACTGTCATCCTTACAGAACTGAATGTGTTCATCAGTAGAAAGTGAGACATTTTTCTACTGTTTATGTCATCAGCATAACTATGAACAGTTAAAAATGCAGCATCCTGTCTGTTATAGCTTCAAGCAAGTACTAAGAAGTTCTTTTCCAGGCCCACTGTGGGCCCTAGGCTACATGGAGGGAGGTAAATGAGGGCAGGATTTGAAAGCAATGCTTTGTCTTTCACAGTTGTACCAGAAGGAATCATTTGCCCAGCAGAAGGGTTTTCAGATTGTATTGTGCGTATAGGAAACAACACAGTTTACTTTCCAGACTCCTGAAAGGTTTGCAGAACAGATGCATAGAAAAAAAAATTATATTTTAGTCAGCAAGCTAAGCAAATTTGATCTGGAAATCATTGGGATATAACAAATAGGTAACTTCATGCTATCATTTTTTGCAAAAGCACTTTCAAAGTAGGACTGCACTTTAAATCATTCAGTGTCAAATAGAATTAGATTGTAGGAACAGTATGGAGATAGAGATTATGTAAAGAGCAATAAAAAAAGTTAAAATGCCTTTCTCTTCAGCTCTAAGGTTCTCCAGCACATAGCAGATATCACAGTCACTGTTATTGGCAGCAAAGGCTCATATGGTGTTAAAGATACCCATACAGTGCTGCACATTACTCAAAAAAAAAATCCTATTCACATAACATTCTACCTTTATACTGGATCATTGTGCTCTTAGTATCATTTCAAGATAAAAAAAGCAGTTTGGGCAGACAGGTTTATAATGGAACTCAGTCAAGCACACTTTCCTGGATGAATCAACCTAACTTCAAGGTGCACGTAGCTGAAACCTCCTGTGATTAAATATTGGGTATGTACAGCAAGGCATTCTGGCTGTGACTTCAATTGTCTGTTTTAAAACACAAGCCGCCTGCAGAAAAAAATTATTTAGTTAGCTAAATAAAGTACTTGTTGAAAATCCAAAGAAATCATTTGCGTAATAAATAAGGTTGCTTATTACCAAGCTAGGATGATTATAGCTATTTTATGAAATTTTAATTACATTATGTGGCTGCTCAAATATTGGTTTTGAACATTAATCAAGTTACTTAGGAAGCATTTCACAGAAGGGAAAATAAAAATGAAATGGCTTATTTACTAATCCCAGTGTATTAAGAAAAAAATTCAGTGGGAAATCATGAAAAAGCCATCAGGGAGAAAGCACTGCCTAAGAGTGTTCACAGTCAATAGAAGTCTGAAACAAATTTTCACTTGAATGCTCCTCCAGTGCTGTCTCAGTAGTATCTCTGTCCTCCAGACAACATGGTGTGGTTTAAAAGCCACATGTATAATTTTATAGGTAACTTTGTAGCCTAAAGCATTGAGGTTTTTTACATATTTAGGAACCAATAAGATATCCTCATGTTACTAGAGAAACAAGATGTCTACCAATTTTGTTATTCAAAATATATAGTTTTTTTATGGGCTCTGAAAAATGCATAAAAATTCTCTGACAAAAAAAAAGTTTGCAGTGAAGAAAAGCAAATAGAAGCCTGAATTAATTAGACAGATATGGATTGATGCTGAACTGATGTGACAAGTGCCCAAGTTTTGCCACTACATATGTTTTCTGTCTCAGTGATTTATTTCCTGTGGTAAATTGCACAGGACAGAGATGTCACCTGAAGTCTGCTGAATTATTTCATTTTACATTTTTATTACCCTTTAGAAACATTCCAGATTTGTATTAACACTGGCATCTTGAATAGCAATTCAAGGGCATTATCTGTGCATGCAGTTTTACTAAGTACATATCAGCACTGAAGGTAGCAAAAACCTCCTGGTGATGCTTCATCATAGACGTCTACAAACTCACAGCTGTATTCAACAGAGCCCTTTACAAAGAGATTCAGGGGAGCATCTCTTCTTTAATGCATGACCTAACTCTGCTTTTCCCTCATCCACAATTGGAACAATGTGGAAAAAAAGAAGCCTTTTCCCTTCATTTTCTCCCTTGCAGAAGCTGAATAAAGACCCAGCATATTTCTACCCTGTCAGCCAGGAACTGCAGTTTATTGTTTCCTCAAGTCCAGAAGGAAGAGGGAAAGGACAGAAACAAGGCAGCAGATGCTGTTTTGCATTTCTGTCCAGGTGTATGAATAAAGCATGCCTTGGGTCTTGAAGCTGGTGCTATAGTACACATGCTCTTTACTCATCAGGTGCCCCAAAAGCTGTTGCTTCATTCAGTTACCTTCACATCAGGCCCTTGGACATCCTTTCCAGCCAAGGGCTCATTCAGAACGTCTACAGTAGGATACTGTTTGCACTAAAGGGATGGGACAAGATGCAGTCAGAAACACAGCTAGTTACTTTACCGTACTTTGATTTCAACTTAAAAGAGCAGTCTTATCTTTCCTGTGTAAATAGCTCTGCAAAGGTGGTTGTGGGTCAACAAAATTGATGAGAAAATAACATTAAGGAAAGTATAGATTTTCTCACATGATAAAATCTAAACTGTATCAAAGTTATTTCTTAAGGTATCTTTGTAGTTTTGTTTCAAACTAGTTGGTATTTTAATATAAATCATATGTTTTAATGAAAAAATTAAGCACTACATTAGATTTTTGGCAATGAGAATTCCCCATTGTTACAAGCCTTGTTCTCAGGCCCTTTAAATGTAATTCAATGTTCTTCCCAAAGTATTTCACTTGTATTGTGTAACACATACCTTATGACAATAAAATATTTCTATGTATTACTAATAATTTCAATACTAATATCTGATATAATTTGTAGCATTTCTTTTCTCTTTGGACAAGACAGAATGGCTGACAAGGAAAGAAAACAAAGTGGAAAATCTGGGATCCAGATAATCAGATAAAACTTTGAATATTTTTGTTGCAGCAAAGGTTGAGATAGCATGCAAACCCAAGAGACAACCTAGGTATTCTCAGCATGTTTAATATAAATATTAAACCTATGAAGCTCTGACTATTTAATCTCTGTCCAAGGGCTGTCTGTCAGCTGCTTGTTTATGTAGATCAAAATATTATCCAGATCACTTCTAAATTGTTGCCCGTTTCATGTTGCATTTTCATTAAATATCAGCTAAAATCTTTTCTACTCTTAAAAATTATGGTATTGAGGATTGAACATTTGTATCACCAAAGCATGAATATGGTTTAAGTGGGGATAGTGTATCTATGAATCTACAAAGATACACATTCATTATACTTCTAATTTATACAAATTGCCTTAAACTGACTTAGTAGTCAATGATTCTTCTAGGTCCTGTCCAAGTCAGCATATTCTGTGATTCTGTGAAATATTAATTTTTCTTAAGAAGCCTTACCTATATGTAACTATACTAAAAAAAAATATTTTGTACCCATCTGTGTAAGTTTGTTTCATTAGTGGAGTTTTAATTCCCAATATAATTTTTTTTTTCTGTGAGATCCAGAAAAAAATGTCTGGCTTTTGTTGATTTATTTTTAGTCTAAATTGTTTACTCAGATATGTCAAGCAAACTCCATGTACTTACCTGGATTATTACCATGAAACATTTTGATTGCCGACAGTGCAAAAGTTTTGAGCACTTCTGTCTATGTGTGTTTCAGCTCTTCATATACCTATTCAGACAAAGTGAAGCATGATAAATCTTACAAGGAACAGTAAAATAGGTTTACTGAAGACTGCTGAGGGCTATGCAGCATTTCATAACTTTCAAAGACACCATTAGAGATAGTACTTGTACCACTGCATTTCAGCAGGGTATGTCTTAAATTAACTTTGAATAGATGGACATTGAGAGAAAAGAAAGACCTTCAAAGAAAATTAAATTTTCTATGCAAGGACCATCCAGGTCCAAGGACATCCACATTTTTGTCCTTTGCACTTTTCAAAATTCAATTGAATAAGAATTGAGTAAGAGTATTTTATGTTCAGTTAATTATGTAATTATTTTGTTTTATAATACCTTTCATTCTAAAGAATCCCATGAAGCTTCAATATCCCTACAAAGGAACTGGGAGATATTTTGCTGAAGGATAACAGAGTATAGCTGGAGAACAAATAGATTCCTGCCAAGTCAAAGTTTCAAGGTGTAAAAAACTTTCTCCAGTCTTATTCTCTCACTAGATTATTGACCAGTGAATTTATATGAATGAGAAAGACCAATTTGTAATCCATGTACTTTAGCCTATGCCTTCTTCATTCCAAATGAAATCCATAACCAGGGAGGAAAGGAAATTGCAACCTCTCCCATTGGAACTATTCCACCTTGGATAAGTAATGAACCCTTTCCTTGTAAAGGCATTTGAGCCTTTACTTCCACAATTCAAGATAACTCTCTAGCTTCTGAGAGTTAGAATTAATTTATCCTATGTTTTCTCTGCACTAATGAGTGTTTAGCTGAATGTATTACCTAGAAAAAACACTAGCAAAAGAGAGATTGTCAGAACTGACTGGAAAAGGAATAATCCCTTGCTTTTATTTTACTATAAAACCTAATCTTAGCCCTCAAAATGTTCTTGCTGTAACCACTTTATCAGTGTGGTGGGTTGACCCTGGCCATTAACTCACCACCCACTCAGTCACTCATCCACTAGTCCTCAATCAGAATGGGGACAACAGTTTGAAGAGCAAAAGCAAGAACGCCTTTGGGTCAAGATAAAGACAATTTAATAAGTGATGAAAATATTTTTAAAAAACCAACCAAACATAAAGATTGAAAAGACAATCAATTCCCGTGCCACAGGCAAACTGAGGCACAGCCAGTCTCCAAATATTTCTGAGGTCAGCTGTCCTGGCTGTGTCCTCTCCCAGCCTCCTGCCTACTTCTGAGCTACTTAATGGTGAGGCAAAATGAGAAACAAAAAAAAGTCTCAATGCTTTGTAGGCACTGCTCAGCAATAGCTGAAAGTGGTGTATCAACACTGTTTCAGTCTCAAATCCAAAATGCAGCACTACATGGGCCACTGTGAAGAATTTAACTTCAATCCAACCAGATCCAGTATAATCACCTAAAGCACAAGATCTCAATTTTGAGAGCTCAGAATTTCCCAATGGAAAACTTAGTTTATTGGAAAAATCCCAAATTTGAGAAAGATCTCCAAACATTCCCCAACAACTTGGTAAGGTCTCAGTCCAATTGAAATTCAGTAGAAAGTGAGCACTTTCATATTTAACATACTTCTCTATCTAAAGGTATTTTAAAGTGGCATTCCTTTTTAAGCTATTTTCCAAAATAGTGTGGTGCCTCTGAGATGAAAGAGCTGTGATCCATGGTGGCTTTCTTTCCCAGGCTATATTTTTATCATTAGGCTAATGTAATATACTAACAAATAAAATACTAAGATTTGTTTTCAAATACCTTTAAATCTTAAAACATAGAGCCAAACAAATTGCTAATCTGAAATGTTTAGCCTGGAGAAGATTCTTGAGATTTTCTCTCAGTTGATTTAGATGTCCGAATACCTGACTGATTTATCAAACCTGGACATGTCCACCTCTCTCATTTGACATTTAGACAGTTTCAGGTGCCTGAATTAACACTTCAAGTTGTGGTGCAGTATCAGCACACTGATTTTGCAAAGTGAAATTCAAATTGCTTCCACTTTGTTGTCTCATGAAGTAGCCTCATTTCCATTTAAGCTCTCTACCCTGAAATACTATTATATATTTCAAAATCTCCTCCAACTTGCTTTTTGAGAACAGTCATTGTTTTTTTTTGAACTAAATGTCAACAGGAAATGCTTTTAAATTGTTTGTGATTATTGTGTGAAACTTTGTTGGCAAAAATAAACATTGATACAGGGTGCCTAAAACACTCAGTGTTGAGAATATTTTAGCTTAAAATTGAGAAATTCAAAGAGTGAAAGAGATAATATCTGGGAAAAGGGAGACATGCAAGGACAGAGAGGATTAATCAAGATTCAGATTAAAGTTAGTGTTGTGCAATTTACTAATTCCATTCCAAATCGTGTTTCTTGAAAAGTGACATTTTTCATCTGTCCTTGTATTTTCTCCATTTGTCTGAACAAGACAGTGGAAGGAAAATAAGATTGTAGCTTATGATAAAGCAGAAAAAAATCCAAGACCTTTGTGCCTATTCATGTGTTAAAGATTCATATTTGATCCTGCAATTTAGGTCGAATGTGAC
Organism: Anomalospiza imberbis; assembly: GCF_031753505.1. Lineage (NCBI taxonomy): Eukaryota > Metazoa > Chordata > Aves > Passeriformes > Viduidae > Anomalospiza > Anomalospiza imberbis. The sequence continues at coordinate 105,726,037 of NC_089682.1, forward strand.
AGTTATTAGACAACCTTATTTCAAGAAAATTGGAAAAAAAGTTGAACAAAATGGTCCTAATAGCTTTTTATGCTACCTTAAGCTTCTAAACCTCTTCCAAATATCCTATCATGGTTAGTTCTTATGACTTCAAATTTAAAGAGGCTGCACTTGCTGCCTTTTGAATTTCCTTGCATGACCTAATGAAAGATGAAGCAGCTACCAGCCCAAAGAGTAATGGACACTTTTCCAACAGCACCACTTGGTCTCTAGAGCAGCAGTCATTCTCCTTGTAGAAAAGAAAGAGAAAATACTGTTCTTGCCCACTCTGATGGAAAGGGAATTTCTTAATTTTATTTCTTTAGGGAAATAGGATGGATACACGCATTATAACTAAAAAAGAGCAAACAGCATCAGTGATTCAGTATATGCTTCTGTAATTTATTCCCCCTGTAGTAATTACATTTTAAAGCAGTTTCACATCATGATCCTCAAGGACAATATGAAGTCTTATCCCTTTAGATATATCTCTTATATTATATTCCTATATTGAAAGGACACTAATTTTCTGTGTGAGAATGATTTTTTTTTTAAATCATGAGAGTTTCCAGGTTGAGCTCCTTTATTACATGTATTTGCTTTTGATATATAGCCATATGCTGTATCTGTTCAGAGAGCAGTTGATCTAATAAGCTTACTTTTATTTTCCAAAGAAAGCATCTTATCAAACCAGGAAAAGCAAAGCCTTTGAAAGACTTGCTTAGTTTTCTGCAGCATGTCATAGAAGGAGAATGCCAGGCTGTCACTCCTACCAACTCGACTGGATCAAACCATTGTGGGCAAGGTTAACAGAATCACTTTGACAGGTACTGATTGGAGCTATTAATACTCCTTTTGCTGAGAAAATCAGTATGAACACATAGTATAGGGAGGTACAAGGTTGGATTGCATGTGGCTGTCTCTGCCATTTCAATTGGTTTTATTGCAATTCTGTTTATGTTTAAATCACATGCTTTTTTCCACACTCCTTGTTGTTTCAGTTTTTATTGTGCTCTCTGTTTTAACTTCTAAGGTGTTTTACATACATTATAGACCCATTCCATATAGATCTAATTCATGAACCAATTCAATATTACTTAATTATCAATGAAACATGAATTAAAGAGAATCTTGGCCTATACAATAATCACTTGCTTATACTTTTTCCAAAATAACATTTACTGTGAAGGTAAGGGATGGTATTTTATTACACTACAATTTTTATAGAAAAAGTGTTTCAGCAAATTTTCCACATAGTAAGGGTTTTCTTTGTTTCCCTACACTCTCATTTTTTCTCTTACAGGCTCTTTAATTTTTCTTCTGTCATAACTTCACTCATTCTTACAGCTCAGTTCAGGGTTGTCTTCAGTATTTATTGCTATATTTAATATTGTGTGTTAAATTTAAATGTATTTTCTATAAATTCCCAAACCCTGTGTAGGTTTGTTCCAATTATTTATATTCTTGCTTGGACATTCTTCTTATTTTTGCAGGACCTATATTTGAATGAGCAATAAAATTATATGAACAGGCTTTCAAAGATGCTGGGCAGACAAAGTTTCTATTGCCTTCAACAGCAGCTTTGTGCAGGTTCTTCAAAAAAACTGTCGGGTCCTAGTTGAAGAATGTTTTACTACAAGTTATTAAAAATTTCAAGACTGTACAGATGTAGTATTTGAACATTAAGATACTCAAATAGGTGATTCTTGTAGTTTGAGAAGGAGGGTGAAGCAGTACATGTCTTCAGCAACTACAGTGACCACCAGAAATGAAATGGCATTTTATTTATGTGAAATTTGAAGCTGGCTGGGGTTTTACTGTGTATGTGTAAAATAAGTTAGTGTTATTGATAGACCTATTTTTGACATCTTTTCATTGTTCATCTTGTTTCTCTCCATTTTGTGGCAGCACTTGACAACCAAAATTGGTTTTACTTCATCCATCCTTCATATCAGAGAAATGAAATAGCAAGTACTGACATGTCCAAGACAAGTTTATCTATGTGATATCACTTCTCTTTCATTTTGATCTGAAGCTTTGCTTTCATTCCACACTCATCTTCACTCCCAATGAAGGGACAGACATAATGCCATAGTTCAGAAGACTGAATACAGAAAACTAAGTTCTGTCATCAGTTATGCCTCATCTAGCTCCAATGATGAAACACATTTGAAAACATGATTTGCATTCCATTTTAAAATATGTTTTTTCTAAATGTGTTTCATTTCCAGTGTGCTTACTTAAAGACTACACTTTGATGGGTATTTGGCTTTGATGTTGGTTTATGACAGGTGAATGTTAAAGTTGTAGCCTATTGTTGAAGTCATTGTATATATGTGAAGGAATTGTTATTTATTTCATCGTATCTATGACTATTTCTTCTTTATATCTGGACTTTTTAGGGCTGAATTTTCAAAACAGAACATGTTTGTGTAGCTGTATGTTTGTGTGCATGTGGCAGAGAGCAAAAGACAGACACTGACCTACTGTGCACTATCTGACTGATGATAAATACTGCTAAATCTCTCATCAGTGAAGATCTTTTTCTTTTAGGACACTAACATTACCACAACCATAAATATTTTTCCGTAGCAACCTTTGCAGAGAATTCAGCAAGAACAAGTGGGACTTAGGTACCTTTAGGTATGATAAACAGGCTTTAATTTTACTATATGTTCACAGTACATAGTTCACAGTACATGTGTTCAGAGTCAGACTCAAGGGATGTTTTTTCTTTTTTTTTCTTTAATGAATGTGGGGAAAATTAATTTAATCTTAATAAAATGATCAGATGTAGTCACAAAATTTAAATTGCATTAATATCAATCAATATCAGTAGGAAAATACCTTTGCAATAAGTTGAGGCTTTGGGTGGCTTTGGTTTGGGTTTTTTTTTTTTTTTTTTTGGGTTTTCAGGGTTTGTTTGTTTTTTTTTTTTGGGGGGGGGAGGTGAGGGTTCAATAAAGTTTGGCTGTATGCTATATGCCCATGTGAGCACATATGTTTATATGTCACTTTATATCCAAGTGAAGGCAAGTAAAATTTTTCCACTCCCGTGCCACAGATCACTTGAATACTAGATGAAAGACAGATAGAAATACTGGCATATATTTTAGCAGAAAACAGTAGCATTTATTTCCTGCTGTGTTAGACAACCACCAGGGAAACACAGTAAACATTTATGCAAATTTTTTTTAGCCTTGGTCTTGTTCATATCTAAGATTTTTATTTAAATCTAAGCACAAAGCACAGAGATTAAATAAATAAAATATTTACAATTATTGTATTGTCATTAAACCACTCCTCTAGGGATTTTTGCTTTTGGAGGAAATCCTTTTGGCTCTACAGGTGCATTCCCCAAGTCACTTAAACTATGTTTTACTTTCTAAAGGAAGACAAAATAATAGATATGAATAGATATGAAAGAAATACTTTATCAGTGCTTCTGGAATTACTTCATGAGGTCCATTGTGCTAATTTATTATGGATAGTAGGTTGAGTATGTGCTAGAAACAATGCACTATTTGTCACTTAATGAGCATTATTTTTTATTATGTTATTTTTAAAAGATCTGGATTTTATAAATGAAACAAAAATAATTTAAAGTTTCTATCTAAACTTATATTGCTATTCATTCATTAAACAATTAAATTTGTTTTTAAAAGGACTGAGAGAGATATATTGGTAATCTGTAGTTTTACCTCTTCAGTAATAATCTTTTCCTTGTCAATATTTTCATGAATTGCAGTGCAAATGTTTCCTTGAGCTTTACTTTACGTGTTTTGAAACTATCATTGACTTTTTTCTTAATTTATTCCATGTCATTTTTAATTTAGAAAATGCTTCAGAAATATTTTTCTATCACTCTAGAACCACACTGATCAAAAATTTACATTTTTGGACATTCACTATTGCTTCCAGGATTGGCAAGGAGAACTAGATTTTCTTAATAGTTTACTTTCAAAGGCAACAAGAACTTCCACATACACAGTAAGGGAAAAGGGAAAAAATATAAAGGTCATCTAGATAAGTACTAGTGCACTAATCATCCTGTAGTCTGGTAGCTCTCTGGAGGACTTCTTGGCAAGACAGAGCTGTGCATTGTGCCTGTATTTGTTAAAAATACTTTGAAAAAAATGGAAGCATTCTAATTATTAAAGCCTAATTTCTGCAAGCACCAGGTATGACAGGCACCATGTGATGAAAAACATATCCCATATTTCCAAATGCCATGAGCTCTCATGATACAAAGTTCAAGTAATATCATCTGTGCCTTTAGCTGATGATAGAAATCCCTACAGGAAATTTTGCAATTGCTACCATCTTGGTGTTTTGGTAGTATTGCAAGAATTGCTGAGATAGATAGATGGATAGATAGATGGATAGATAGATGGATAGATAGATAGATAGATAGATAGATGGATGCAAAACCACACACTTGTGTATGTGTTTACATTTTTTTATGCTGATGAATTTTATGTTTAGGAAGATGCATGTTTGCTCTTGGATCACCTCCCTTAACCAGATGGTATCGTTGTGATTGTTGTGACACTTCATTGTTGCTGCCGGCTGATGACTCACCAAAGGAAAATCCCAGCACACCCAGTAGGAGAAAATAAGGCTGCTTGGTGTTCTTTGCTACATCTAATTTTCTAACAGAATTTCGGCAGATGTGACAATTTTGCTGAAATGTTGTCAAAATAATAGCAACAAGTTGACAAATCAAATCTGGCTCATGTTCAGTCCCCTGGTATTATACTAGTTCATCTGCAATAACAAGGGAATTTATATCAGTGTCATCCTTGACAACTTGATCATTTTAGATGGCACATTATCAATTTTTCATCCTTCTCTATGCCTTGCATTTTTCTTTTTTTTATTATTTTTTATTTTTGCTATATGCTACTCTCTCTGGTATTTTTTGCAAATAATTATTACCAAGTATTTCCTGATCCCCAGCTGGAATAAAGAAATACAATAAGCAAATCATAAGCATAGGAACTTTAAATCTGACATTGAAATGTGAAGGAAACTAAGCTTTAGGGGAGAATTTTCCTATGTTGTGCTGTTAACAAAAGTAAAACTGGGAACAGCAAGAGGAAATATATCCAACACTTCTAGTGGTAGAATTCCACACCTGAAAAATGCTGAAGAGAGATCTTTAGGAATGCAGTCTGGTTATGGCATCTAATGAAATACAGTAAATAGGCTTTATGAGAGAAGCTATTTTTCTCACTCCACAAAGTATTTCTATGTAAAGGTATTTTTGTGTCTCCATGATGAGAATTGTTTTGTGAAACTTTTTTGTTTTTTCCCCTAATGGAACTGATTTTAACAAAGATTTTGCTGAAAATCTTTACACAAGGGAAGGCACAGAAACCAAAAGGATGGATGGATTCTTTGAAGAATAACTGTAACTTTGAAGAATAATATAGATTCTTGCTGTGTCTGAATCGGAACTCAGAGGCAAGAAAATTTCACTGTCCACTGCCTGAATAACAGATTTACAATACATTCACTGTTTCTTAGCTTTGTAGCTATTCTATTTTATAAGGAAGATAAAAAAGTCATTAGGCAGAGGCAAAACCACCTTAGTTCATAAAAGTGATGGTCATGTGGGATTTGAGGCTCTGAAACTGCTCTTCAGTTTCTTACAGGCTCAGCTACTCTGTGTTGTTCAGCAGTACAACTGCTGAATTCTCCAGGACTATTACAGGGTGAAATCAAGAGTCATCAGTGCTCTGTGTGAATGCGCAAATTCACAATAGCATCTTTAAATGACTGAAAGGATATAAAGCAACCAAACCCCCCCCATATAAAGTACTATTAATTAATTAATAAGGCATTCCAAAGTATGAAAAGGGATCCATATATTGGAAAAAGAACAAAGCTTTTCTTTCTTTTCTTTCTCCACCAATATTGTATTACGATTTCAGAGTGGTGAGTAAAATAATACAAACACCAGCCTGAAGCCTGAAATGGTGCTTGGATTCTTTGCCCAATGCAATTTACTTTTGAAAAAAGACCACTGCATTTACAATCTTTTTTTTTTTTTTTTTCTTCTTTTTTTTTTTTCTTTTTCCCTTAAATCTAATAAAGTCAGTAAAGATTTCTATTAATCCATTCTGGTAAGCTACAGCTGTTCTGCTGCTATCCAGGTCTCAGTGCATAATCATCAAGATCAGAATTTACACTGGTAGGTACATTTGTTGTCACATTCTACAGACAGGTTAAGGGCTGAATAACCATTTCTATTTCACAACCATAGCAGTAGCCTGTTCTTCAAGGTATTTTGAAAGATACAGCGTTTTGCAGCAGTGAAAACTGAATGCAAATTCAGTTTTCAGAGAAAACAGAAACTGATGTTGACAAATTTGACTGAGGCAAAAAGTATGCTGTGGAAAAGCTGGTGGATTTAAATGTCAATGTTCTGCACTCAAATGATGTAAGAAGGGAATCTGAAAAACATATAGGTCTGTAGAGAAATTGACCATCCACATTAGGAATAAAAATGAGTATGAACTGGTTTAATGGTATAATTTCTGTAAAGAAATAAAAAGCTAGTCCTCACAGCAGACAATTTATTACTATGTAAAATAACAGTTTTATACATAAAATGCAAATGGAGATTTAAAACAGATCCGGTACTTGCCTTTCTATGGCACTGGGGGTAACATCAAAAATATCCTTTACAGTGGTCTGAGATCTCTAAATATCATTACAGTGTACCATTTTCTGTACAACATCTTCTGATCAACTGAAGTAAATGTGATCATGACTAGGTCATGTGATGACAGCTAGGGGAAGCATACTAACAAAATTCAAGGGGGAAAGAAAGAATTACATTAGGAAAAATTAATCTGAAATATTTATTGTGACCCAAAATAAGGGTCTTAACTCTTTACATACACTGTATCCTTCCCTTTTCATGGTATTAATTGAAAAATGGAATTGGAAACATGTCAGACATACTGATTAAAATGTTTGAAATTAAATATTATTATAATTTTTAAAATACATAAGAACAGCTTTGAGTTAAAATTAGTCTTGAATTTAAGTCAGATTAGACTTTTACTACAGTCACAGGTGGCACTGTGTGCAGCATTATTATCCCTGTCTCCAAGAACTTCCAAAAGCCAAAGGAAGGGCAGGCCCAGCACTGGAGTTTCATGCCCTTTGTGCTGTGTTTCACCGCTAGCTCTAAAATTTCCAGAAGTATTGCAGTGACTTGAAGCTTAATCTCTCAAAATTGAATGGGTTTTAGATTCTTAAATGACTTTGATTTAAAATCTTCTGATTGGTTTTGTAGAATTTTTCATTGGCTATTTTTAAACATTTTCTCCTTTTTTTTATTTCTTGTGCATCACCCTCTTGGTCCATGTAGACAGAAACATCACAGACAGGCCATTAATAGCAATTTAATAACAATTACAGTGAGGGTGGAGCCTTCCAGGAGCTCAAGGACTAGAACTACAATTTTGTGGCATTTTTAAAGCTTTAATCATTATTAGAAACAGAGAAAGATTTATGTGAATCACTGTGACTCACAGGACCTGCTGTTCTGGTCTCATGGGGCATGGAGAAAAATCTGTGTTTTTTTCATCTACAAAAAAATAAATGTTTTTAACATCATTCTTTTAAAATGTGCAGGAACTCATCAGGCTTCATGTATCAATTTTCTTTTTCCTTTTCATTATTCTCTTCATCAGAAATGTTGTTGACTATATTTATATTTATAGCTTTTGAATGACTTTTTTTAACTTCATCTTGTATCTTCTCATGATCGTAGTCATTTAATTGCAAGGCAATGCAAATATGGCAGAAGTTAATAGAAAAATAAAGAGTTAAGGTGAACATCATGCTTGGTCTCTTGAATTTCGTTTATGTCGGAAGGAAAATCTTCATAATAGAGGTGATGGTCTGAGACCAGCTGAGGATGCTTTTTCCCTACATGGTAGAGCTGGGAGGAGGAAAGTGACTGGATCATGACCTCTCCTCCTCGGGGTGCTGACTGTGTGAAATTAGAAGTCTCCCCTTGTTGGTTAATCCTTGAAGTAACTTTCATTGCTCAGAACAAAGTGAAATAGGTCAAAGCATTGGTGACATAGAGAGGAGAACTTTAACTGACTCCTGATTGACCTTTGGGCCTCACCACAGACAGAGGCTCAAGTCTGACCTGTAGCATTTCCATCTTTTGCTGAGTGCCTATGACACGATTTTGCTTTGTAAAGATAACATTTCCCTTAATGGATGTACCAAAGGGACATATTTGCCAATGCCAGGGGCAGTGAACTTATCTGCCTTTTTCTAGTTCTTTACTAGTCTGTATTTATGTAGTCAGGGCAGGCAAATCTTTTGAGATTTGCAGACGCATTTGCAGGATAACCATGTCAGCAGCATCATTGCATCTCAAATCTGAAAATTTAGAAGAAATGCAGATAGAAATGTGTTTAAAGAAAATATGCAAAATGCTGTTTTGCACTGACTGAGAACTTGAAATAAAATAGGATTTCAACACAGAATGCTAGGTATTGCAGTTATTTTTTGCAGTGCAAGTGATATGCCAGATATTTCACTGTCATCGTGATTATAATCCCTGGTCCTGTAAAACAGTGAAAAAAATTTCAGCTATTACTCAGTAAAAAAAATGAAAGGAATGAAGTAAAAATAGGTAGGCAGAAGTGTGACAGTAAGGGATGTAAAGGAAACAAGGATGCATCAATCTGTATTTTTTCCAAAGCCTTAACTTCATATTGGAAGTCTTAAAAAAAGCAGAAAGTCCTAAAAAAAACATGACTTATTTAAAAATAACTGCCTTAGTGGCTCAATATTTCTGTGCATAAACTCACTCATAAAACTGAATATCTAAAAAGAGAGGTATCCCAGTTCTACACTTCTTACATTGAAGGTGTGTGTAAATATGGTGCAGAGAGCTCCGTAATATATTACATTTTCCTTGGTGTTTGTCCTCAAGTGGCAATGAAAGTGCTTCCATGGGAGGGCTGCATGATCTGTTTCTTCTGGTTAGGTGTCACCTGAAGCTTATAACAAAAGGTTATTTAGCTGAGATGACAGCATTATGCTCCCAGTTCCAGAGTTTATCTTCTAGCTGAAGAGTCCCTGTGGTCAATGGCAAGTTGAATATGAGTCAGCAGTGCCCTGGTAGCCAAGAGGGCCTGAAAAAATCCTGATATATCTCACCAGAATGATTTCACTAAAGCCATGAACCTTTGCATGCTATCCTGAACATGCTGTGGGTTTCGATGTATTGCACCATCTTTCTCCTCTGGAAAGAGCAAGAGTTTTAATTTTCAGTCAATAATGACCTTGTTTGAGTGACCTTTTAGGCAAACTGGTGTGTTTCTCAAAGTACCATTTCCATCTCTCTGTCTCTTTTTTTTTTCTTTTCTTTCTATTTTTTTAATTGACATCTCACAGCAGAAAGTGACTGAAGACTGCTCAGAAACTTCCCAGTGCAAGAGATCCATAAAATCCAGACAGCTGCAGGTGACACCAAATCAGAGGGAACAGCTCATGCAGCACTTGCCTGGTAGTACCCATGGTTCCTCAAGAGAACAAACACCAATATGTCCCCAAAACTCCAAGAAAAGGTGCATGATGTGAAACCAGGCACTGTTGGCAATCACCTGCTGGTGCCCAGAGTCAGGACCTGTCGCAGACATTCCTCTTTTGCCCTCCCACTGCATGACCATCACTGTGGGGGATGAGTGCTGTCTACTGGAAGCTGCCTCAGGCAGCCCAAACACACTCCCTACAGCCTGGGCTGGCCTCCTGGGTGTCAAGTTTTGCAAAGAAGCAGCTGTTTTCCCTTACCATGCTTGAGCTTGGTCAGGCAGGTAGAGCTAATCTTCTTGATTTAAGTGTGTGATATTGCAGAATTTTCTTCTCTTCTTTGCAAAGACCATTCAGGTGCTTTGCAAAGGTCTAGAAATGCTCTTTTTTCCTTGTAATTTTTTTGGGAAGGTTATAAAGGAAGTAGACTAAGGAAGTTGATTATGATAAAATATTGTTTCAGTGAGACTGACTGCAAAAATAGGCTCAGAATAAGGGAGCCAGGATGTGGCCATCTGGTGTTATGGCTGGTGAAACGTGCTCATGCTGTTGGAGAGGTGTAAACAGCTTGAACAAGTGTCATGTTTTGAAAGCAGCATTTCAAAAGGTTTGTAAAGTGGAGGGAACAAATTTGGATTTCATTTGACATTAATACAGAGGTAACAAAGATGTAGAAAAAGAATAAGCTGCATACTTCAGGATAAAAGTTCTGACCTTTCACATCTGGAACCTCTTCAAAGGGGACACAGTCTGCTGTCACACAAAGTTAGGTAAGATAATGGGCAAAAATGCTTTGGAAGTTTTTCATCAAAATGCCTGATCCATATACAAGTAATATGCTGTGTTAGACAGTGTCACCTGACCTTGTTATATCTTATTCATTCCTAATTAGAAATGAGGCAGCCAGATGTGAAAGGTCATTATACTAGCTTCTATGACACCTATCATGGCATATTTCTGTCACCTAGATTTTTATTAGAAATGCACTGAACAAGCCCAGCACTCTCTGCCATATGTTTATTGCCATGTTCAAGGACCCGCAGGTAAAAAGAATATTTTGTCTACCCAGATGGTTATTGCCACATTTGGTTTTAAACTTCCACAGCATCTCATAGTGCTAATTGGTTCACACTCTGATGCCAGTTTACAGAGATGTTATTTTTGGTAATAACACCATTGACAGCAATTCCTCTGCAAGGAACATCTCTTTAAGGAATAAAAGAAAAAAAAAAATTAAGGACTTTCCCAGCCAAAAGCAAAGTTTTGGTTTTTTTTGTTTTTTTTTTTTTAATGCTGATTCATATGAAGTGTATTTTAAGTGTATACTTATTTAAGACTATGAATAGCAGAGTTTGGTTTTTCATTTTTTTTACCCTGCTGTAGCTTTTTGAAAAGTCATTTCATCCATGTTTATTGAAGTGCTCAAAAGAAATAAGGCAATAAAATTACTAAAAGGCTACTTTTTAAACTGTCTTTACACAAGAGCATTTATGTTTTTTAAAAACCTTCATTTTGTATTTCAGCATATATGAAATGTCTAGTAGTCATCAATTTTTTTTGTTTTGTTTTCATTTATGGAAGGTGACTTCTGATATCCTATTTAGTCTGAAGAGCTTCTTATTTGGCAAGTAATACCATTAAAATCAATTGCACCACTTGCTAAAAAAGGCAGCATTCCACCTGCATCTAGGGTAACAGAATCTGGCTCAGAACTGATACTGTCAAAATTGATTGATTTTGATTTTGTCTCAAACCCACTTGAATACCAAAAAAACCCCAAAAAAACAGAGGATTTTCAAAGTTGAACATAAATACACATCAGCAAGTCAACATATTACTTATCCAATGTTCATATAAGGGTGTTTTATTATGTTCTCCCTTTTCCTTAAAAGAAAGATAGACTCTGTTATCTGTAGGATTAGCATATATCCATCTGTTTTTTCCCAAAGTAACAGAATATGATTGGTGATCAAATTTTCAGGTAAATTTCAAATATGTCTGCTTCATTTTCTCAGGGTTTCACTATGCAATAAAATTATGGTGCATATCAATCCTTATTACAGTACAGCAGAGAGTTTTGGTTCAGACATCCAGGCTCTTGCTGTGATAAAGTTTATATGTTACATGAATCACATATGGCAAGAGAAGCTTCAATGAGACTGAAGCACAGTTCTTTCAGACAGAATGTTCACAATGTCTAGCCCAGTGGTTTAGCAAGTCCACTACTGAGTAGCATAAATGACAACATTGCTCTGTTTGCCACTCAGTCAAATCCAAACAGATTTTCCCAAAGATAGCCACATATATTCTTCTAATCTCTTCCAAATTTCAGATACTATACACAAGCAGTAGAAGTATATATAAGACTGCTTTTGAGGGTCTTTAAATCCAGAAATATGTTTGAAGTTCCAAGGGTTTCTAACCTCAACAGGAAGTCATTTGACTGAATCAGTGATAGGAATGTCACCAACAGATATTTGTGATATTAAGAGTCAAAGAATGCATCAAAGAAAAATTTCTTCTAGATTTTTTCTTTCCAAACCAATGTACAGCACAGTAAGTTGAGAGCACTTTATGGGTCTAGAACTAAATGAACCCATATATATGAAAACCAAGGGGAAAAGGTGATATAAATCTTAAGGTTATAATTTAAAAATAAAACCAGATGTGATGATAAGGCAGAAACTCTTCAGCACTGGAAATGACGCACAACCTTAGCTTGATGACTGTTATATGGAAAATCAACAATTTCTTACCCATACGCTTTGAAATTTTAAAATATAAAAACTTCAGCATATATTTGATTGTTAGCTACAGAAACTGCTCAGCTGTAGGTGAAACCTCCTGTTTTATCAGTATTTGCTATCTCCAGGACTGCCTTTCAAAAAAACCTGAACATTAAACTTATATTTTACTTACCACAGATAAAGCTTGGTCTGAATGAGTGATTTAACTGAACAGAAGTTTTATTAGCTCTTCAAATAATGAAAATTTTCATGAACATTATGCTATGTAGATAGTCTGTAAGAAATCACATTTTATTACAAAGGTAGTGAAAGGTAGTTATTTCTCTGAGCACACACTATTTGCATTAGTGTAATTTCCACATTTGAGGATTTTTCAAATTTCTTGGTGTTTATTTTAAACTACTCATGCATTTTTAATAAAACCTTCTTAAGAAATCTCTCAGATGTCTGAAGAACTCCTGTACAAAATTTGAGTTATTGACTACAGCAGCTTCAGGGTTTTTTTCAAATTTATTTTCAAACATCAGTTGGGTTTTCTAAGGACATCAAAATGTTGATCATTCTGTCTGAAGTTTTCTTTTGCATTTCCTATTTCCCTTGGTTTTGGGGAGAAAAAAAATGTAAAAGGAAATGTGGCTTGAATTTTTATATTACATAGTAGTGCTTAAAGTATCACAGTTTGTGGAGACTGACATAGTACTTCTGAGTAGCCAATGGGTTATTATCACAGGTCAATTTTTTTGTGGGTAGGATGTGGGTCAGAAGGTTGTTATTTAATATTAAAAATGGAAGGGGGAAAGGAATTCCTGTGTCATTTATTGGCTTGGAGATTATGAAACAAATTATGAAGGAAAAAAAGGCTTTATTTTTTTGCTGTTAGTAATAGAATCATCTGTATAGCAGGTATTTCCTGTGGTGTGGATCAGTTTGGTCTAAGATCAGAGGCACAAGACAGAATGCCGTCAGTATTTTTCCAAGCTATATGGCAGCCTGGATTCACTTAAGAAGGAAAATTTTAGTTTTCCTTCTCTTCTAGCTCCATTCATCTTCACTTAAAAGAATGTTGTATTAGTACACAAGGTTGGTGAGGGGCTTGGAACACAAGCCCTATGAGGAACAGCTGAGGGAGCTGGGATTGTTTAGCCTGGAGAAAAGGAGACTCAGGGATGACCTTATCACTCTCTACAGCTTCCTGAAGGGTGGTTGCAGTCAGGTGTGCATTGGTCTCTTTCTCCAATCAGCAACTGACAGAACGAGACCTCACAGTCTCAAGCTGCATCAAGGGAAATATAGGTTAGATATTAGGAAAAAGTTTTTCACGCAAAAGTTGATAAAGTACTGGAATGGTCTGCCCGGGGAGGTGGTGGAGTCACCATCCCTGGATGTGTTTAAAAGGAGACTGGATGTGGTAGTCAGTGCCATGGTTTAGTTGAGGTGTTAGGGAACAGGTTGGACTTGATGATCTTGAAAGTCTCTTCCAACCTTGCGATTCTGTGATTCTGTGATTGGAACTGGAACGCAATCAAAATATTGGATTTAGAGGCAAACAGGAATGCTAGATCTCCATGTCAGCAAATATGTGACTTGAGCAAGAAGAAAATATTTATTTTAAAACAAGTTTAGCAGCCTCTAAATTATCATGTTTTGTATAAAATGTACATATGTACGTTTCCTCCCAGACTTGAAATTTGACACACAAGAAATAACTTGCTGGCTTTCCCATCACCCACCTTCTCAGCAGTGTTATGACAACAGTCAGGGTGAGACTGGTTGTGTCAAATGGCACAAGATTCACCATCAGCTAACTTTGCAAAGTTTGATAGGCTGTATATGGAGACCTTAGCATGTCCAGAAACCGGCGCTGTAAATTGCACTCCTTCCTTTTTCAGGGTCCTTGCTATTAGAAAATAATTATTTAGCTTGGGTTTTCCATGAAGAGTGAGCAGTCCTCAATGCCTTAGAAAAATGGAAAGCTGTAGAGCATGTGCAAGATTTTCTGCCTCAGTCTAGAAGAATTAATCTTTTGTTTTCATACATTCTGCTTAGAGGTTCTTGTAAAACTCTGTCCAGAAATTGTACAGAATGCCATTTTTGTGATTTTTTTTCCAGAAACAAGTTCTACAGTGATAGAAATGCTAAAACTGAAGGTGATTAAAATCCTTTCCGTTTTCCATAGATGGGACTAGTACTACAAAATATTTGGTGAGGGTGAACAAGAAGGCATTTAATTTTAAGAGACATATCTGGGCTTTTCATTATTAATCATCTTTAAATTGTGTTATACATGGTCATATTTTAACTCCAACTCTAAAATTAGTCAGCTTTCCTACCTTGCTCCATAACTCCCAGTCAGCTAACCTAAAAGTGCTGGTTTAGTGTTTCTAAATACTTTCTCATCAAATGTCTACCAACCTGAAAAAAAATTGATTGAAATACATTATAGGAAACTTAGTATGTTCAACAGGTTTCCAGCTGCTCTCTTTGAAAACATTAGCATATAACATAATGCATCTTCTTTCACTCAAGATTTAGCCAAGTTCCTGGTTAAAGGTAGTATCAGGTGACATTGATACCACCTGAGGTGGCATAACTGCAGGTGTAGGATATTAGAGTCTGGCAAACAGATGAGAAAATGGAATACAGAAATTGTTACAGGATTGGAAGGAGCATATATTGTAAAATCTTGACAAACATTTCTTTTCTGGTTGCAAACTGTGCAGTAGTTACAGCAGCCATAGTTTTTTGTCCAGGTTTAAATGTCGAAAGATAAGATGGGGTGGGAAGGAAGGGGAGAAAGGATTTCTCTTTTATCATTGCACAAATGATATCTTATCTCTCTTTGTAAATAAAGTTACTGAGTATTTCAGATAATTTTAGAAGTAGATCAGTGGCATTGACTGGCATTGGTTTCATTAGATCTTGACTATCATTATTAATTGGAAGTCAGGTGAAGTAATTTTATTTTGATGGCAGTCACACACACTGGTTCATGTTTGATTAAAAGATGTGTTATTTGAAATTTATCTACTGATTCACAAAATTTAGGTTCATTTTCCTCTGTTCCCAAGTATAATCACTTTATTACCATGCGGGAAGTTGGAAATGCTTGAGGAAGCAAGAAACAGACCCATTTTTAACCATGGACCAAAACTTCCTGTTGTTCATTTGCACAGAATAGAAACTCTGTGTCACTGGCCAAAGTTAGAAGGGTGAAATATATAAATAAATACCATACTGTTAATGTTCAGCAATTTTCCCATGGTATATCCTTCTCCTTTTTACATTTGAATCTGTGCATCACTATCCATTATTTAATGAAATTGTCTCCTATCACCAGAATTTTAAATTTTGAGCTTTTGAGCTAAAACACAGTAAACTTGAAGATTTGCAGCATTTGTCTAGCACTTGGAATTTCTTGGAGTCTTGTTTCAAATATTTGACAAGTACTTCTGTACAATGGTAGATGCTATGGAACTGTGGCCAAGACTTTAAGGAATAACAATCTTTGACATGCTTTAGGGGTTATTATTCCTAGTTATAGTCCTATCCCATCAGTTTTGATTTAGGACTTCATTAAATATTAAACTGAATGAATTTGCCTTTAAGTTTCCACCTAGTTTAAGTAATAAGTGGACCTAAATTTTCTTTCTGTGTTTAAATTAGCTGATATGCATTTGTATATGCAAATAAATGTCTTTGCAAATGAATGTTTTCTGAAATCCTATGAGCAAGTATTAAAAGCAGTATTAGGATCCTAAAGAAGTTGTGGCAATCTTAATTAGTTTTATGGTCTGAATCCAATTATTCTTTATTGGAAACCAAGCTGTGTAATTCCAGTGCTTGCTCTTGGTAAAAAATTTACTTCAACTATTAAAAAAAAAAAAAGTAAGTACTTGCAAGAGGTTATCAAAATATTCTTTCTACAACTGGAGAGATGTTTACATAAGTGTGATGCCTGTCATTTTGACAGAATGCCAGGGACCTCCAGGACTGAAAAGCATGAACTGTCACAGTTTGAGAGGAAGAGCCAGGGTTATAACACTAAGGACAGTCATGCCTTGTATCTCATGCAGACCAACCTGCCGCGGCAGCACACACTCTGCAGTGGGTCACCCTTTTGGCTGCACAAGAAGTGCTTTCTCAGCATTTAGGACCTACTGGTCATGTAATTCCAGGTGATCTCCCAGTCAAGAGACCACCTGATAGCCACCAGTAGGGGCTGAGGCACAGATCTCCAAAGTTAGTAGCACAGGTCACTCACTGCTCTTGGGTGTAAAACATGCTGAAGGTAGGAAGGGGTGAGGGTTTGTATGAACTCCTGCCATCTGTGGAAGAGCATCAGCTCCTGCCATCTGCTGCGTAGCAAAACCAGTGGTTTATACTGAAGTTTTCAATTCAAATGAAGAAGATATGGTTGCCTTCAATTTAAGAGACCCGATCTGATTTGTTGTCCCTGAGTAGTGAGAATTCAATCTTTTGCTATTCAAATACTAATTTAAAAAAGTTTTCCATTGATTCTAGTGATAATAAATTCACTATATCTCTTTTCTTTATGGGGCTGAATGTCTTAGCATTTAATTACTGTTAAGAAGACCTTTATGGAAAGAATAGAAAATTTCATGCAGTGTAATAGCATTAGCATATTAAATGTAACCATCAGGTGGCCCTCTTAGGATTACTGCTTCTGATTGAAGCCTATTCAGCTTTTCCTTCATTGTAATTTAAACTTCATTAAGTATAGAAATTCTTTTTTTTTACTCCTTTTCATGGCAGCCTTGCAGTCGAAGCTGTGTAAGCTGACAATTCCTTTGGTTTGATCAATAGAAATTTGATCTGATTACATTCTGATTTGGAATGGTCTGAAGGGTGAGCTGGATTTTTCAAAGACAAAATAAGAATTGAAATGGTTGTTCTATGTGGAAACAAAAAAATTAGAAACTATTTGATTTTTTTTTCTTTCAAGATATTTGTAGAATTTGTTTATAGAATTTTGCCCTTAAGTGTACCATGTTTAATATTGCTTAACTTTTCTTATAATCTGATTCTGTTTTGGAAGGGCAACCCTGATTAGGAAAAGGAAGAAAAATTTTTAAAAGTCGTTCTAAAGGTCATAAAGCATGACCAAAGTTGAGGTCCTATAGAATCAAAGTTTCTGTTACTAAGTAAACATATTTCAACCTTCCAGATACAGTGTAGTAGCGAATTTCACTGCTTCTGTGGTTAAAATAGAAAAAAAATAGGATGAGAAATTGTTTCCTTAAAAACTCCATGCTGCACTACTGTCAGGAAGCTTCTGACCCTTGGAAGAAGAGAACAAAATATCAATAACACCGACCTTTATTTCAAGAGGTTGCTTTTCAGTTCTTCTGCCACTAATTAGTATCAGCATCTAAACATTATTTTGCATTGTTTTAATTGGCAGTTCTACTATGATTAGCACAAAAAGCAGGTGATATTGTCATGCCTAGCTGCTTTGCTATTATTTCTGCCAGTCTCATTTGCTTTGCCAAACAACAGCGTGCAGGTTTCCTCATCCTGCGATGCAAGCCCAGCAACTCACATTTCGCATGGCAGAACACAGTCCAGTTTAGAGCAATAAAAATTATGCACATTTTTTATGTCTGATTTGATTTTCACAGCTCATGATTTTCCTTAAGGAAGCAGTGAATGCTTTGCTTTCAGGAGATGGCAGCTTTGGAGCACAAGGCCATGTTTGTATCAGGGAAGAATTCATACTTCCCTGTATGTATGATGATGTACCAGCCTGCAAAAGCGTTGTGTGCACAGGCAAAAGGTCTTGGTTTCAGTGTCACAAAAAGAAAGCCCAGGCTGCTGCAACAAGTGTTAACATTTGATAAAAATAAAGCTTCCTTTTCTTGCCTTCAGTTTTAAGTATTTGTTATTTAGCTTGGTTCAGTTAGGGTTTGGTTTGGAGGTTTTTTTTGCAAAGAAGCCTTTTCTTTCTTCAATTCAATCTAACTTTGCCATTTGTAACTTTGCACTGTAGGAAAAAACATTTTTTATCCAAAAATCCAATCAATATTTTTTATTTTGTTTTTCAGAGAGCAGCAGCTGATTATTTTTTTCTTGTGATTCTTATTTAAACGTTTTCAGTTGTGTCAGTTTGAGTAAAAAGGACAAAGACTTTGATGGATAAAACAAGTTATCTTAATTGCATAGCTAGTGTTCTATTCCAGTAAAATATGGCTAAATAAGAGGGAAACAAAGATTGCCACAAAAACACTGATTTCTTTCAAATGGAAAAGGTGGTGATTATTATCTAGTTATTTTATATGACAGGTCATCAAAACATTTCAGTTATTTCCCCCTGTACATGCTGGTGCCTGTGGCTTAGCTGGGCATTCATGAACATCAAACAGACCTTTTCCAGTATTCCAGACTTGTCCCCACAGCCTTGGCATGGACACCATGTGTCACGGTTTGACACTGGCGCGATGCCAGCGCCCCCATGAAAATGTACTTTTTAAAATAATTGCTGTGAGATGTGATCAGGAACAGAGCAGAGCAGGCTCAAGCTTAATAACAAAGAAAAGAACTTTATTAAACTACTACTACCATAAAACCTACAAACACTAAATCCTGGATGAAGACCTTCCAAAACACCCCTCCTCCTCCCACCTAATTTCCAAACAACCCCACAGTGAGACACCACTCAGGATCCTGATCAAGTTGCCACCCTTCAGATAATCAAATACTCAATCTTTCAAGGGAGACAGGAGTCTCTCCTGTGCCACAGACTCCCCAGGAAACACAATTGCCACCCTTGTGTTTCCATGTCACACATGTGTCGTGGTTTGACATGGAAGTGATTTTTTTTTTTTCTTCAGGAAGTTGGGTCAAACCAATCAGTGGTCAAGTTTGGATATTGGCACCTGAAGTGACCACTGAAGATAGGGATACGCCTCTGAGAACACAGGGGGTTAAAAGCAAGAACTCCCAAGAGCTCGCTCTCTTTGGTTCCGGTCAAGGTGCTGTGCAGACCTCCCCTGCCCAGCCATGGGGCTGGGTGGGGGAGGGGAAGTCATGCGGCCTGGTCGAGGTGAGCCGAGGGGTAGAGGGACTGGAACCGAGCCAGCTCCTGTGGACGGAAGGGTGGAGAGAAGCAGAGATGTCTTTGTCATTCCCCCCCCCCCCCAGAGAGAAGAGATAGAGAGTCCGGACGGCACCTGTAACTTTGCCGGCGCGGAGGAGAAGGAGGGGGGGGGGGAAGGCGCCCAGCCTTGGCCTTGGGTATCGGCTGCTGGGCAGAG
Organism: Anomalospiza imberbis; assembly: GCF_031753505.1. Classification (NCBI taxonomy): domain Eukaryota; kingdom Metazoa; phylum Chordata; class Aves; order Passeriformes; family Viduidae; genus Anomalospiza; species Anomalospiza imberbis. The sequence goes on from NC_089682.1 coordinate 105,745,646, forward strand.
ATATCAGCCGTCCAGGGAGTCTGAGCTTTTAACCCTTTCCTGAGAAATGAAGGCTTTGTAAAATATTGCTCCTCCTTGATTTGAAGTAGAAGAGAGACAGTCTGGGATCCGAGATGATAGAAGAAGAAATTCTCGAGTTGGAAGGAGATGATGGAGTGGCTTGTGGCTGGACTTCTCTTGTTAGCCATAGACTGAACCAAATTCTCCTAACAGAAGCTGCACTTAGGGTGGTGCGTTGGTGTGCCAGGAGACCTGTTTCAGTGATTACCAGCAGAGGAGTAGAGAGAAGGTGTGGAGAAGCCCTCTATCTTCAAGGAAAAAGAAGAGGAGCAGAAGACCTCTGTTCTTAGACCCTCAGCCCCAGGGGAAAATGGGGGGGACTGTAGTCCCAAAATGAGAAACTGAACTGTTGTCTCTTTTGGTTCATGGCAAAGCATTCTTAAAGGAGCCCTATGAGCAGTCTGTCCATGCCCAGTGGTGAGAGCACTGTGACATGGAAAGGAGAGTGTCACCATGGCAGATTTTCTCCGGGCGGTCGCCATGTGTGACATGGAAACACAAGGGTGGCAATTGTGTTTCCTGGGGGGGGTCTGTGGCACAGGAGAGACTCCTGTCTCCCTTGAAAGACTGAGCATTCGAATATCTGAAGGGTAGCAACTTAATCAGGATCCTGGGTGGTGTCTCACTGTTGAGTTTGTTTAGGAATTAGGTGGGAGGAAGAGGGGTGTTTTAGAAAGTCTTCATCCAGGATTTAGTGTTTGTAGTTTTTATAGTAGTAGTAGTTTAATAAAGTTCTTTCCTTAGTTACTAAGTTTGGGCCTGCTCTGCTCTGTTCCTGATCACATCTCACAGCAATTATTTTAAAAAGTATATTTTCATGGAGGCGCTGGCATCGTGCCAGTGTCAAACCATGACAACATGGCAACCACCCAGAGAAAATGTGCCATGGTGACACTCTCCTTTCCATGTCACAGTGCTCTCACCACTGGGCATGGACACACTGCTCATAGGGCTCCTTTAAGGATGCTTTGCCATGGACCAAAAAAGAGACAACAGTTCAGTTTCTCATCTCGGGACTACAGTCCCCCCCATTTTCCCCTGGGGCTGAGGGTCCAAGAACAGAGGTCTTCTTCTCCTCTTCTTCTTCCTCGAAGACAGAGGGCTTCTCCCCACCTTCCTGAACTCTCCTCTGTCCTCACTACTCCTCTGCTGATAATCACTGAAACAGGTCTCTTGGCTCACTAACGCACCCCCCTAAGTGCAGCTTCTGTCAGAAGAATTTGGTTCAGTCTATGGCTAACAAGAAAAGTCCAGCCACAAGCTACTCCATCATCTCCTTCCAACTCAAGAATTTCTTCTTCCATCATTTCGGATCCCAGACTGTCTCTCTTCTACTTCAAATCAAGGAGGAGTACTATTTTACAAAGCCTTCATTTCTCAGGAAAGGGTTAAAAGCTCAGACTTCCTTGGCACCTTCCCCCCTTTCTCCTTCTCCTCCGCGCTGGCAAAGTTACAGGTGCCGTCCGGACTCTCTGTCTCTTCCCTCTGGGGGGGGGGGAATGACAAAGGCATCTCCGCTTCTCTCCACCCTTCCGTCCACAGGAGCTGGCTCGGTTCCAGTCCTTCTACCCCTCAGCTCACCTCAACCAGGCCTCATGGCTTCCCCTCCCCCACCCAGCCCGTGGCTGGGCAGGGGAGAGCCTGCACTGCACCCTGACCGGAACCAAAAAGAGCGAGCTCTTGGAAGTTCCTGCTTTTAACCCCCTGTGTTCTCAGAGGCGTATCCCTATCTTCAGTGGTCACTTCAGGTGCCAATATCCAAACTTGACCACTGATTGGTTTGACCCAACTTCCTGAAAAAATCACTTCCATGTCAAACCACGACACCATGGTAGATGTGGCATTTCAAATTTTCATCATCATCACTTAACTTGGTGAAAGTGAAATTATTTACCTGAAACTAGCAATTTGGATTATTTTTGCCTAAGCTAAGGGCATAAATTATAACAGTGATATGATCCACTGGCCCATAGTCCAACAGCCTGTGTCTTGGAAATACCCAAAGTCATTTGGGATTCATTTTGTCTCTTTTTTTCTTCATAGGTAGTGAGTAAAACTCAGTGAGGTGCTTTTTTCTGCAAACAAACTGCACAAATAAACCCTCACAATGACAGCAAAGAAAAAATGTCCCAACATGCTGATGTCTGCTCGAAAAAACAGTGAAATTTGCTTCCTCTCTTTCACTGTAGAAGGAAAGGAGGAATTTGACTATAGGAATCATTCTGGAAACTTCCTTATCTCTGAGCTCCTAAAATGAGGCTTCCAGTAAATTTTCTTAGTAGGAACTATATATAATTGGTGGTTAAAAATTCAAGGGACATGAAAACCACCAACATAATATTTTGTTCTCCTGAAAGAGCACGGGAAAAAGGAGGAGCAAATTCAGGTAAAATCATTCATGTTTCAGAAGACATTATTATGATAACCAAGTCAGTTCTATTACAAAAGAGACAGAGTTAACAGTGAAATGTGTAGGTGTCTTAGCCTGGGAGAAAGGCTAAGAAATAATTAGAGCTAATAGAATGAGATTGAAGACATAGTCAAAAAGTTGCTTTCTAAGGAAAAAAAAGTTGCTTTCATAAGGAAAATGAGCAATCACACAAACAAATAAATCAAAATCCCAGGCAAAAATTTTGAAATTATAGCTATTTCATGAACAATAAAATTATATAAAATAATATTTATTAAAAAGAGAGAACAAGCTAAATGAACATGAGTTTACTCACTATGTTAGACAGAAATGTTTAATGTAAAGAGCTAAATTTAAAGCAGAAAGATGAATTATTTAGTAATTGTCAAAAGGGTATAAAAACTAGGTAGGAAACATAACTGAGAAAAGGAAACTTTGCTCCACACCTTAGCTAAAACCTCCTATCTATCTTTGTACTAACTTTCTAAACATGGTGAAGAATTAACTTCTTCCTGCAGGAGAGTCATGAAATGGATTAGCACTGAGAAAAAAAAAATCTGGATTCTCAAGAACTTGGGCTAGATGACCAAGGGTTTTTGGTCTTTAGCTTTGGAAGTTTTCTTGAACAAATATATTTTCAATAAATTATTCTATATGTATATTGCATAATTTGTAATTTGGAAATAGTAAAAAATAGTAGTACATCTATCTGTAAATCTCTACAGAGAAGGTTGATCTGTAGTTTATTTTATTCTATTTTATGGTTATCGTAAAAAAACTATCCAGAAACTTCAAAGCAGGAAAGATTCATTTCACCATTCCAGGATTCTTTGCCACTTTATCCCAACAAATTGAGTTGTAAGTCATTTTCAGGTGGTTTCTCCGATAAGCCTAGGCAAGTGTAATTTCATGCAGTGCAATTCAGACTTACATTCCTATTGTGGAAAAAAGCTCATCGGTGTGTCTTCTTGGACAGAAAGGCAAAACCCTTCAGAATTACTTAGTGTCAGTTATATTTTCTTTGCAGTGCAACATAACTCTTCCCCAGGAATGGAGTATACCTTGTGTTTGTTTCCCTTTTTTGGCTAAGATCAACCAATGAGATTTTAACAAAGCTTTTATAAGCATTTAGAGAACTACATAGTTGCAAATAGTGCCAATATTAATATCACAGTGAAGTAAATGCTCTGTTTAGCCAAAGAATGAAGGCAGCAGTGAAAGTTTTTATATGTGGTTGTTAGATTGGCATGGTTAGCAGACAGATTCAGCATCCACAATAGGACTTTTCAGGTTAGTTTGCCAGCCAGAACACCACTTAATGCAAAACATGGTGGTGGTGTGAGGGACAGAACTCACTAAACTGTCTGCTTGTCTCACTCTGGCCACCAAACAGCCATCAGATGGTCTGAGCACCAGCCAGGATCCTGCAGTGATGTCTGCATGGAGAAAATGCTTTGCAGAACCAGGACCATAATACGGCCATTATTAGTCTGCCTTCCCACTGGAGACTGAAAATGAGATAGTATTTATTTTCTTACCCAAGCCCAAGATGTCAGGGCTGTTTGTAGGAAGATTTTGTTTGCTTCTTGTAAATCAAACAAGAATGAGAAAAAAAAAGAAGTTGATCACTGGATTAGTCTTTAAAATAGTCACTGTTTGGTTAATTTTGTCAGGCTGATACTCCTCTTTTGTTAATGAGGAATCAACTAAGACAGACCAGTCTTTTGTAACTTATAAAAAAGGGAAAGAGAGAGGTCATTCCATATTATTTTCACATTGTTACCTTATTTTTAATTATTATAATACTCCCAATTTCATTTAATTACTTCATCTTTTATTCTAAAATCTTCACTTTTAAAGGAAGGATAACAAAATCATAGAATTTCAGTGTAGAGGACAGGAATAAGAAATGATGGCAGAGGATTTTCATTTTATATTTTGTTTTGGTTTGAAAAGACAGGAGTCTGTGAAGGAAGGCAAAAGCCTCCTGTGAAATGGAAAAGGTAAACCCCCTCCTTCCGAATTATCACAATTTCAGAATTAAAAGGGCTCTCAGGCAAAGATATGAGAATGGGAATAACAGTTTTTTACTAGGAAGGAAAAAAAAAACTAAATAACAATGCAATTTAGCACAAGTAAAAAAAAAAAAAAAAACCACTGGCAGAGTGAGAAAAACCTGACACCCTGAGAAGTCAGGGTGTTGATAGTAGTCCAGCCAGATGGTGGCTGCTCCTCCTGGAGCGGCAATCTGCAGAAGGGTGTAGGTCCTTTCTGAAGATGCGGCGAAGGAGCAGCTGGGTCTGGTTCCTGATTCCTCTGGGAAATCCGGCGAAGAAGGCCGTCTGTTGTCTCAGAAATGCTTGTTTTATGGTGGCAGGGATGCTTGGCTCCTCCCTCTGGGTGGAGCATCTCACAATGGGATGATGTAACTAGTCTTACCAGCCACAGTGAGTAATTCAATAGCCCATTAACAGGAGATTATCTTCCTGGCAGTGTCATTGTTCTTGAAAGAGATAAGAAAAACTGCCTAACTCCCAACAGATGGCAAAAATAGAATACATGCTTATTTTACAAGCCAGGACATATTTCAATATTATTTTTGATTATTATGTGACATGTATGAAGTTATATGCATTTATGTGAAGACTAATTGCTTTTCATCCAGTAGCTTTGTAAGACACAAGGGGAAAAAAATGAGATTATGGATCAACCATTCTGCTTTTGTCCTCAAACTAATAATAACATCATGTTATGATGTATGTTGAGTAAGTTATCACAGATACTTCCAGTGTTGAATTAAAATATTAAATTAAAGTTTGTGAAAACTGCATTAATATACAAGAAACACATGTTAAAAAAATTGAATTCTTTGAAGTTAAGAAAGTTGATTAAGTGGCTTATCTGCATGAGGTATTGGAATGAATGAGAAAATTCTAAAAAGGGTACGGAAATCATTACAAGGTAAACACAGATAAATGAAGCATGGTAGGAGATATTGTGGCATCAGAGGATGGCTTAAAAATATGAAGAAAGCTATTTGCAATAATTTTGTCAGGTGGGTTTAATTTCATTGTGCTCTGGAAAACTGTTTTCATACACTTCTTTTAGCTCTCTGAAAATAATTCTAGAAATGTTTGTAGATTAAGGCCTGGTGCCTAAAGGGCCCACTGCCACTTTAAAACATAAAGATGACTGATCTCTCTATGCCTCACCCCTAAAGCTTCTTATGTGTGTAACAGATGTGTGAAAACAGAAAGGGAGAAGTAGTCAAAAAGAGCATTTGGAAGTTTTGGTTCCACTGGAGAACCTGAGGAAGGCTTTTCACAGGAGATCCCCCTGGTTTCAGGGACTTGGGTGGGTGAGAGGGGTGGGGTTCTTTAATTTGGACAAAAAGAGAAGAGGTTCTAGACCAAAATAGCCAACTCCATAAGTCTGCATGCACTGCAGCCATACTACTCATCCCTATAACTCTGGAACAATTTCACTTCTCTGAAACTACTTTTTACCTACTTGTGACATAACCATACTACTGTCAGTGATCACTTACCACCTATATAGGCAATCACTTCCTCTACTGCTCTAATTCTCTCATTTTTCAGGGAATTTTTATGAAATTTGTGGCACCATAAATGGTTGTATCACTCAAAAAACATTTTACCCATGTGCATTATAGTAGCCTGTTTTATATTACAGCTCATTGCACTCTAAAAGCATAAAAGCTTTCAAGGCTGTTGATTCTGTTAAAGCTGCATTTGCCTATTGCATTGGACACTGAACACTTACAGGATAAAACAGCAGAGAATCATTTAGATTAAAGTAGTCTTCCTCTAACTTTATGTGATACTTCTGTGAAGCATTTTCTCAGTTGTCTAGGGGGGTTTCTATGTGTCATTCATTCTTTGTTTTGATTTCCTCATACTTTTAAATGATAGTCCTATTTTGAATTCTATAGACCGGTCAATGTCTTTTCCAATGGATAAAAATTGCTCACTGGAAAATGTTGGTATTGTTCGTGTGTTTCCTGTTTTATTATACAATACTGATGGTCTTTGGATTCCTAAGTTTAATTACCTAGATTTCACAAAGAGTAAGCAGTCTGTTCCATGCTACTTAGTAGGATTTTTTAGATGCCTGGTCAGTTTGAAATTAGTAGAAGACTCAACTTTGTTCCAAGTTCATAGTTATTTTGTTGGTTGTTTTTTAAACCTTGGTCTACATACCTATCTCAATTTTCACATAAATTAGGCATTGCAATTTTAGGGATAGCTCGTAATTTATCATCTGTTCCTCTTAACACCCACCTTGTCCTCATTTACAGATGATAATCAAAAAAGCACAAAAGTTGGCATCATGTGTAAAGAAAATCAAATTTAAATTAAATAACACTAGAGGGGAATTGTTATCATGCCAGAGAAATAAAAGAAAATGGACCTGTAAAATGAGATGAACTAAATATATACAGTAGCACCCTCCAGACAAAGTGCAAAATTTGCAAATCCTTTTTCTCCTCTTTGAAATGTAAGACTATTTCACTTCAACAAAGAGATGTGCCTTTTTATCTTCTTTATTAGGTGTCATATGCATTGTGTAATGTAAATGAAAAATTGTACCATGTGGGCCCAAAATTCCTTTTTCTTTCATGCACATGACATCTTCGCTTCTGAAATCTAATGCAAATAAATCATTATGTCAATGAAAACCAGTAATCTGCACCAAAAAAAAAAAAAAAAAAGAAGCAGTGGGGGTGGTGTAGGTGGTTAGAATGTACATCTTTGTGAGTTTAAGACATAATAGAACTGCTTCTTTCAGTACTCAAGCTCTATTATCATTTGCCTCAAGAGGGACTTCTGCTTCAATTATTTAACTGCAGAGCACAGCTTAGGTGAATTTCCAAATGGACCTGGCAGTTTGGCCCTTGAGGCCAGGTGATGTCTTCCTCTCAAATTCACATGGGTCAGGATTTCATTCTTAGAATCTCCTTACTGCTTCTGGTGGTTTACATCTTCTGAGAGTTTGAGGACTTCCTGTTGCAGCTGTACTATGCAAGTGTTACCAGCAGGGTTGCAGTTCTCTTTCAAAACCTGCATCCCCTTCCATTACAGCTGTTTTTTGTTCTGCACAGGATGCTTATGAGATGCAATTTTTTGTATGTGTGTATAGCATAACTGTTGTGTTTAACAGCTTGGAAGATATTGCAGTTGGATTCTAATACTTGGGATTCTAATTGCACTTGGGATTCTAATAATTCTAAGTGCAACTGTTGGATTGCACTTGGGATTCTAATACTTCTAGTCATCTGAAGTTCTGGGTGGATCAACTGTTAGGCATTTTTCTAATCCTTCTCTTAGCATTTCTCAATTATTTTTGCATCAGCTTCCAGGTTGCTTATCTCTTAATCAAAAGTATTACTGGATGTTGAACGTGTGATTTCAATCATGTCTTTTTTTATTCTCCTGACCCAATGAAGATTGACGCATCACCACTCATACCCTTAACTTCTATGTATGTTCGACCTCAAACTTTCAGCAACAGGTCATGTTAATCCTGGGGAAAGGGATTCAAAACTCAAAACAGTAGTCCATTGACACCAGAGCAAACTGCTGACAATTTGACAGCGAGACCTCAGTCAGGGCAGATTGTTCTAAACACAACTGGTTCACAGTCTGGGATCTCCCTAAGCACAAATAAAATATTGACTTGTATTAAGAACTGGCCTTTCTTTTTTTCGTTTTTTTTTTAATTCAGGTGTGAAAAGTCCAGGCTTATTGCTGATTTTATGTGAGCATGGCCATCAAGTTCATGCTATAAACCAGACACTGGCTGCTGCATACGAAGTGAGACAGCTGTTCATTTAGGGCATTTCAGTGTCTCTTCAGCATTTGCCTTAGGTTTTCTGTCACAGGTTTGCATCTTTTTTAAATCTGCTGTTGTGATGGGTTGGCCGGCTTATATAGCTACTGTATTTACTTCAGAGGGAAACCTCTCCCTAAATGGCTTCCAGGCACTGGAAACTGCATGTCAATTTGTGGGAGGGCTCTGGCTCTCATAAAGGACCCCATAGGTACAACTATTTCAGAACCTGATCTTCAGACCACAAGGAAAAAGGCATTGCAAGAAGGAGAGCTTATGAGACACTGGAAATTAGGCTCTTCCCTTAATGTTTCCTGAAAGAGTGCAGATTTATACCATATTGTCTTCAGTGAGTAGTTCAGTTTTGCATCTGCAGAATAAGGATAATAGAGATAAGAATGTGAATTTTAAAATAGAGTTTATGAGGCATAAGTTGTTGTGCTCAATTTCACATAAATACTCAAAAATAAAACATGTTGCAAAAACTTGTAACTTTGACATATGACAATCAGAATGTTATTGTAGTGAAGTGTCTGTTGTTCATCTTTTTAAAAATATTTTGTTAACTGCAAGTTTATAGCAGAAGAATTATTATATATTTAGAAAAATCTTGTTTGACATGAAATCTTTGTTGTGAGCATAAATCTTCTCTATAAAACAAAATTCAAACATCATGGCAGTTTCACAGGTTTTCCTATTATAGTTACCTTTTCTGCTTCTCATGGAGTTAGTGTATATATAACAATGGGAAAATAGACTCTGACACCTATCAGTGGTAGAAGAAATGCATTTAAAGGGCACAATAATGAGGATTCCTAAGGAACTGAAGAAATACATTTGGTACAAGTGGCCTTTCTGCAAGTTTGTTGAATAGGAACACCGGCTGCCACACATGGCTGACTTCAAGAAGAGTTCTAGAAGGGTTTGATTCATTGTTGTGACTTTATTAATACAAAATCATGAACCTGAATTAACCAACCAATTTAGATAAGACCATCTGTTGTCTAATAAGATGTGACTGTAATTTGAATAGTGGTTTTATAATAAGTGAATTACGGGATGAAGGACAAGCCGATATTAGCTTTGTCTCATTAGCTTACAGAAAAAAAAGGTAGTTAGTTTACCACTGTGGAACATGGAATATTTTTTAAAGTCTTAGTGCAGTTCTGTGTACAAGTATATCCACCTGTCTGTATCTTCTCTACCGTACAATGACATCAAAACTAAAAAAGGGGATTCAATGCACCTTCTGGAATACTCTTGTGGTAATTCTTTAGTGGAAATAAATCCATTTTGTTCTTGCTTGGTTCTTTTTGGTTCTACTGGACACCCTGACTGCTGTGAAGATGAAAATGCAGGCAATCTAGTTTATCAACATTATGTCAATGTCATCTGGTTTTGCTTTATTTAGTTGCCCTGTCTGGTCTATTACAAGTCAGCTACATACAGAGAAAACCTGTCCTTTTCTAGATGTCTGGCAATGAGAAAATGGACAAAGCACATTGTAAAGCTGACTTGTCAACTCAAACTCTCCCTAAAGCTTTCTTATGTTTTTTATATGGATGTTAGATAATACTGTAGAGTAGATTAAGCTTTACTACACACCATTATGCTTTTATTGAACCTCTAAAACTAAATATTATAGAACCATTGTCCAGTTAAGTAACAAGGATAAACCTTTTCTTTGGTCATAAAACCCCAAGCATTAATCCATATGCATGAAGATTAAGACAGAAATAAGTGCAGATTTGTCTGTCACTGAATTTCTAAAAGCAGAAGAATGTTGTGCATTTTGTATAGTTTCTGGTTGAGCTGTTGCTTCCTCTCATATATGAGAGATCTTGAAACCAGGAAAGCAAAACACATACTTAACAAGCAATATAGTACTATTAGAAGGTTGTATTAAGTTGCTAGACTGAGTGGTGCAGTCAGCGTGCTAGAGGGAAAGAATGCCATTCAGATGGACCTTGACAGGCTTGAGAACTTGTGAACTTCATGAAGTTCAATACAGCCAAGTTAAAGGTCCTGCACCTGGGTTGGGGCTATCCCAAGCACAAATACAGTCTGGGCAGAGAATGGATCAAGGACAGCCCTGCTGAGAAGAACGCAGAGTGTTTGTGGATAAGAAGATCAACATGAGCCAGAACTGTGCATTCACAGACCAGAAAGCCGAACACATTCTGCGCTGCATCAAAAGAATCAAATGAAAAACCTTTTCCTAATATCCAACCTAAACCTCCCTTATGAGAGTTTAATGCCATTTCCTGAAGTCCTGTCACTTCTCACCACAGACAAGAGATTAGCAGATTAAGGGAGGTGATTTTCACCCTCTACTCTGCTCCTGTGAGACCCCACCCAGAATTTTGTGTCCAGCTTTGAGGGTCCTAACATAGGAAGGATGTGGACCTGCTCAAGCAAGTCTAGAGGAGGGCCAGGTAGATGATCACTGGGCTGGAGCACCTCCTATATGAGAACAGGCTGAGAGAGTTGAGGTTGCTCACTCTAGAGGAGAGAAGGGTCCAAGAGAACTTAGGGCAGCCTTCCAGTACTGATAAGGGAGAAAAGCTGGAAACGGCCTTTTTCCAAGGGCTTGTTGTAGCACAAGGAAATTGACTTTAAACTGAAAAAGGATAGGTTTAGATTATACCTAAGGAAGAACTGTGGAGTGCTGAGTCACTGGAACAGAGAGCTTGCCACAGAACTTCTGGGTGCTGCGTCACTGAAAGTGTTCAAGGCAAGCCTGGATGGGGCTTTAAACAGCCCAGTGTAGTGGAAGGTGTCCTGCCCTTGCCAGGGAGTTTGGAAATAGATGATCCCATCCAAAGGTCCCATCCCTCCATGAAAAAAAACTCATGAGCTCCTTGATATGGATATTAAGAAACAAAGAGGCAGGGAATTCGGCCATTTGCGTCCGTGCGAAGCTGGGAGCGGGCTGCAGCTTTTCCACCGCAGCTCTTGCAGCCAATAAAGCATCCAGCCACCACGCGGACGGACTTGGACGAATTCCCTGCCTCTTTGTTTCTTCCCTTGTGCCGACGGTGAAGCGCGGCCAGCAGCCCACCCCAGAGCTCAGCAGCAAAAGCGCCCGGGAACTACGGCAAGCCCCAGCCCCGGCGAAAAGCTGAGACACCCAAGCTGGGCACTCAAGAGCTGACCAGGGCTGAGAAAAGTAACGCGAAGCCGCATATTATGATGTGAAAAATTACATCAACAGTTTTTGCACTTCCATGTTTCACAACACATAGATACAGGAACATAAAAGAGCAATTAAATACAAAGGTCTCCAATTTGTCTTTGCTCTGCTCTGTTGGTACTGCCTTCAGTCTGAATGCTGAGCTTCAGGAACAATGCTGAGTCTGAACACTAAGGCACGTTTTTAGTAGTCAGCTGGCTATGCCATTGCTTAGTCAAAGACAGAAAACAATCCAGTATCGGAGAGAACAGTTCTGGGACCAAGCTGAAGGTGAGTTGTAACGTGCAGGATAAGACCCTCCTTGGATATCGGAACAAGGCAGCAAGGGCACAGTGAGCTTCAAAAGCCAGAGGGCTTTTAATCCTCCAGGAAAGCAAAGAATCTGAAACTGATTCTTTTTATGAAAAGATCCAGTTATTGTATTGACTTTTTCAGAGAGGGCGGACAATGAGTTTTCTGTACGATTTAATGAAGTATCACCAGAGAAGAAATTACATAATATGAAAGCTTCAAACAAGATTGAAAGAGCACATTTTGTATTTCCAGAATGGTAAGGATTCATTGCAGCTTCACATTTCCTAACAAACCCTGAAGTGAAAACGATGTCTCTCTATAAATCCTACTGTATCATTTGGACAGGAAGCTGCTTTATGTTCACATTCATATGGTTTTAAAGCTATAAAATAGTATCCACAAAATTTTCTGAAGCATTTCATTTTTTAGTAAATCTGTGAAGAGTTGTAAGGAGTGGGAAGCCTTTTGTATTTGCAAGAGCAGAAAGTCTCAGGCAGCAAATACAATCTAAGCAAAAGGAAAATGTATTGCAGATGCTGATCTTGACTTGGAGAAGATCAGAAGGTTCTTTGCACATGAAAAAAAAATACACATCACCAGCAGGGCCACAAGTTTAAAAGTAATATTGCAGCATGTTAGTCATGTTCAGTTTATTTTCTCTGTGTCTCTGTATGTTTTTTGCTTAATAGTACTTTTTTGGATTTATGACTGAAATCAAAATGCAGTATTTGCTTCCAAGCAATATGTATGCAAGGCTTAAAGGAAAAGGAATTTGTTTTCCAGCAAAAGTTCAGATAATTTAAACATGTAAGAGTTTCATTTAATTGTTTTATGTGAAAGACACTTTCGGGCAAGGCTTGTTACATCTGTTGCACCTTTTAAAATGGAATATCATGTCTTGTATATGTGAATTCTGTTGAATACCATTAATCCTAAGAAGCAGCCATTGAAGCCTTTGAAAAGGGGAAGGTAAAAAAAGCTTCTATTTTAAAGGGAAGGTTATAGTCGAGGTTAATTCAGGGTGTCGTGAAAGTGTGGCTGTGACAAGATTTAGTGACAATGTAAGGCCACATTAATGCAAGATCAGTGGCCTAACTATTGATTCTTATCATGGGATCCTGCTGAAATGATGTCATTATTTAATTATACTTTTACTTACACTATAAATGGTTCCCAGAATAGACTGCACTTGATTTTGATGTCTGCAGCTCCATCTTCACTTTTCCTTTGTGCCCATAAATAAGTAGAGAATGAATATAAGCACTCTACAAAATTTTCATTTATTGTACTTCACATGCTGTGAAGTACATTTTCCTAGTGTTTTGATTCTTCCATTCAGAATAGTTTGTGATATCAAATAATTCTGGGTACAGAAGCCTCTGAAGATTGTGAAACCAACATTTCTCTAGATTTAATTTTAAAAATCAGTATTTGAATGGTTTTCTTTTTCTTCTTGAGTGATTTAAAATACTTTCTTTTTCTATCTCTTGAAGTAGACTAAACTTACTGCTCATACTAAAAGAAGTAACTTAACTGGGACCTAGAAGAAGCTAATAAGTGCTTGATTGGGACTTAATATACAATAGCAAGGGCTTTGCTGTAGAAATAAATATGGGGGAAGCTCAAGTACCTACAAAATATCAGCAACATTCACTGAACAGTCAAAATTGTATTGTTTCCCTATTTTATATTATCAATTATCCATATGAAATATTTATATTTCATTCTCTTGATTCTGAATCAGACCTGTTTGGCAAATTTGTGACTAATAAAAACTTGTAATTACTTTGGGTGCAATTTGTCTTGTGGACCAAGCCCCATATTTTTTTATCAAATTATACAGATTTGATGACCTAACAATTGATAAAAATAATTGCAATGGTTCTGTGTTAATAGTTAGACTCTTAGAAATTTTTTCCAACCTTATGATGCCATGAAAATGTGACTGGTTGTCATTGTAATGCTACTGTTTGAAAAGCAGCATGTAAAAATGGGCAGAATTCACATTTTAAATGCTGGATTATGTTTGTCATTTGTAGAACATGGAAGTATCTGCTTCTGTGCTTGTCTAATGCAGTGAGAACACAGTCTTGCTCAGAACAAGAATCTAAAATAAATAATAATTTTATTGAGGAAAAAGAGCTCAGTGGAATAAAGTTTCATTAAAAGTTGGCAAGAGATTTAGAATCATAGAATATTAAGTCGAAAGTGACCCACAAGGACACAGCTTGTGGTCTCACATAGGACCACCCCAGGAATCACAATATGTGCCTGAGAGAATTGTCCAAACACTTCTCGAACTCTGCCAGCCTGGCACTGTGACCTCTGCCCTGGGGAGCTGTTCCAGTGCCCAGCCACCCTCTGGGTGAAGAACCTTTTCCTAATATCCAGCCTAATCCTCCCCTGACACAACTCCAGGCCATTCCCTCAGTCCTGTCCCTGCTCACCACAGAGAAGAGATCGGTGTCTGCCCTTTCTCTTCCCCTCATGAGGAAATTGTAACTGCAGTGGGGTCTCCCCCCAGTCTCCTCTTCTCCAGACTGCACAGACCAAGTGACCTCAGCCACTCCTCATATGGCTTCCCCTCTAGGCCCTTCACCACCTTTGTGACACCTCCTTTGGACATCCTCTAATAGCTCTATATATTTATTTTATTGTGGTGCCCAAAACTGCACGCAGGACTTGAGGAGAGGCTGCACCAACTAATACTACAGCAGAACAATCTCTTCCCTTCACCAACTGGTAATTCCATTTAATCAGATAAAGGGAGCAAAATTAACTTTTTTAGTTTGGTAAAAGCAATGAGTAAAATCAATCTGCAGAATTTAATCTGCTTTTCATTGTATCCCACCATATTTACAAAAGCTTCATCTCCACAACTCCTTTTTTGTTTTTTACACTGTATTTTTTTTCATTTTAAATAAAATAATATAAACGTAGACCTTTTACAGAGCATAAAAGATAAATATGTAATGAAACAAACCCAGCCTCTGCAACACTGTACTGTACTCTAAGATATCTAACTCTGACTTAGCTAATATTGTGGACTTTTCTGCTTGGAACATTATTCTCATTTTAAAACTTCTCTAATGAGAGAGAAAGAGGAAAATCAACTTCTTACATGAGTAAGTAATTAAATAGCTTCCTTTAATAACCATCTCTAGTTATCACTTGGTGTTTAGGCATTCAAAAAATAAACAAATAAAAAGCAGTGCATAAAGGGTTTGCTTGCTCACATGCTTGCTCATAGCATGTGATTAGCCACTAAATGATAATATAGCAAGATCATTATGTTAAAACCCATAATATTGAAGAAATTTCTTTTCCCTCTTGTGCACCTATGTCTATAAGTAATAGTGTTAAAATTTTCACATTTTCAACTACTACAGTGGGAATATATACTTTTCAATTGAAGTGATAATATGTAAAGTATTTTGTTAATGCTTTTCCTCTGAATGAAGAAATGCAGCTATAGTGAAATTCTTTCTGGTTCAGCTTATCTTTCAGTGCCCTTGACAACTGTAGGGTGAGAGAGACAAGTGGGAAGAGAGGCTGATTCTTGTACTCCAGGATTTCAGTCTTGGCTAAGTGTGTTTTCTTTCATCATTTTTTCATTTCTTTAGCTTTTTCTCATCGTTATAGGTGCCCAGCAGTATTTTTGTTCCATTTCTAGCAGCAGCAATATCACTGATCTCACCATTTTGTAAGTCTGTCCACACAGCCAGTCAAGCGTCTTAAGGGTAGAACAAGATATAGGAATGGGAAGGAGATATATGGGTTGTAAAGGGCTGATTATAGTAAGAACCCACTTCCTGGAGTCAACTTGTACAAGGGAGTATTTCTGCAACATTATTTTGTACATTTTTGTTCCAATGGTATTTGCCAAAGCTGTCTTTTTAAAGCAGTGCTGATTTCACAGTGGTATTCCTCTTGTCTTCTTCACTCCAGGTGAATAATATTGCTGCACTGAGGACATCTCTCCCATCTTGTGAAATATCTTTGCGTTTTGGACACAACAGACTTTCCTTACTTTTAAAAGGTTTGGAAAGAGGTTGTGGTAGAGTAGCTGACAGTTCATCCATACCGGAGATGATAAGGATGAGACATCATTCTGCAGGCATTATAAATGGATATCTGGCACTGAGAGTGCCTTTATGGTTTGAGAGTGTTTATTCCTGTGGTTCTGGAAACCAGACCACGAGGTGGATTATACTGCTGTACATAAATTGTATTCCAGCATGTTTAATAAATCAGGTGGCTTAATCAAATAAAGACAAATGGCAATGGAATAGCTTAAATACAAATTTACTGCCAGGTAGCCATTAAAAAACATTAGATATATTTTCCTTCTACTGGGTTTTCTGACTTAGCCAGCAATAAACTCAGTCATTTTTCACTTAGAGACATGGGTCAAATTGTCATTCAGTCCAATCTATGTGGTCTTTTGAGGTTCAAGATGAATGTTTTTTTCATCCAGCAAGGACTGACATCTTATTTTACAAGCTGTAGAGCTTCTTTCACTTTCTTAAAGGAGAAATTGGTGTGCTGAGGGAGAAATACAAAAATCCTTTCCTTGGTCTAGTTGCAGGTGTGTTACGGACCAGTGCAGTCAACAGTACAGTCAAGACTGCCCTATTTATTTTTTTTAGAAAGACTGTGACAGTCAATTGGGAAGAATGACACCAGCAGGGACAAGGGCAGTCCCAGGTACAAACCTTCCCTCTTTTTGCACTGACAGGCTGAGATTTCAGGAGTTCTCCATAGAGAGCATAGCGTAGTACAGTTGAGGGCTGGTATTGTGGCCATTGACTGCATCATCAGAGGATCTGTGGAAGCATGACAGATCCAGAGTCCACCTAAAAAAAGATGAAAGCACACAGGGTGGTTTTACACCCAGATATCACATCCTGACACGCAGTCATGATGTGACCACTATATATATATATATATGTATATATATATATATATATATAAAATAGCTGGAAGCAGTGCACTTTTGGGTTGATGCATGGAGTGGATGCAGAAAATTATTACTCCTTCCCATGTCTTCCAAATCCATTTAATATAAAATCTTTAAGCTGAGGATGTATCAGATAATAAAGTGATAAGAAAAGATGATGCACTTGATCTTAGCCAACAGCTGAGAAGTGTGCATCTGGGACAGGAGCTTCAGTGCATACTGCAGAGCACTTCTGGCCACTGAGGATGATATAGTATCAGCACTTCCAAGGGCTGTTGACACACTAAAAGATGACACATAAAAGAATTATTTCTTCACCTGAGAAAGTAAGAACTGTAAATCAATACAATTACAGTAGTTCATAGATATAAGTGAAATTGCTGGGGTTTAAATTATTCTGGCAAAAATTCTGAGCAAAATAAAATAATTTTAGGCTGTATTGTTTACCTCCTTAAAATCTTTTATTTTTCTCATTTATAAATCTGCTGCCTCTTAGATACTAGTCAGCCCTACACAAAATGAGTTTTCTTGCTCAGTTTTGGATAAAAGAAAAAGTAATCTGAATAACATCTTACCTGCTGAGAATTTATGAGGAACAAGATATTAAAAATATTTCCATATGGTTGTAGACACTATTTCTGGGTTGTACATCAACCTAAAATTCAGGGTAGGTTAAATGAAGATTTAATAGCAAATTTCACATACAGTCTATCTCTAAATAAAAGAAAAAAGTAAATCTGATTGTCAGATATATTTTAATAGATTAGGTTTGATCTGCTTCCTGCAGGAATGAAAAAATAACCAGCTTAAACTTGACAAATTGTCTTTTTTTTGGTACTTGCTTCTTTCAAACCAATGCTACAATGTCCTTACTTTCCACTGGAATTATTTCCCAAAAATTACAGTCCCTAAAGTATATTATTATAATACTAGGTATCACAAAAGCAATTTGCTGCTGCAGTTCACCCTTCTGCTACTGGGGAGAAGACAATGTGTCTAATTTAATTTTTTCATACATGATTTCAGGTTATCTTATGTTTATGTGGATCTGAGTGTGGAGAAGGAAGAAATTTGAATCTTTTACACAGGACTAGTTTGTTTTAATATGTAAAACATTCTCTAGGAAATTATATACTTGACTTCATATCATGTAGTCATCCAGTGCTAGTACTTTGGACCATGTTTTTCTTTAGTGTACAACTCAGAGACAAAATGCTGAAAAGAATCCTTATTCATGGAAACATTATTCCCCTAACTATTCTTGTTTTAAACACCTCCCTACATTTCTGTTGTAGTATCTTGGAAGTAGGACACACAGACTCTAGCGAGGATCCCTCTGTTTTTATGTTTTGTGTCTATACGTATGGAGTTATGAGGAAGGGATTAAAAGGGAAATAAAAGAAAATAAAATAATGAGATGAAGATTTACTCTCAGCTATGCAGTTCTAAAAACTGCAAGTGCGATACTCAGCAGAAATGTGAGCACACATCCCATAAAAAGGTCATTCCAGACCATAGTCATCATCCCAAGGTGCACTTGAGCATCTGTTAAATATTTTATATATGGTACTTATATTTACAAGTAGCTCTCTGAAAACCTAACAAGAGTATCAGAAAGACCATAAAGGAGGAAATGTTAACATGGAGCTGCAGGGTGATCTCACATGACTTGGGCCCACGTAATGCCGTGGGTATTTATGGACCCTATAAATAGATGGTGAACTATTTCTAAAGTATCACTCTGCTTCTGTGCTACACTGAATATACTACCAAGACTTTGTGGTTGAATATTGGAACCTAGCAATGTATCTGACTAGATCCTTGCTGGGATACCTTCAAGATCTGACATCCTTCTTCCCTTTAGAACTCAAGGAAATAGTTAAATATGTTTCCTTTCAATCTCTGTACTTGCATATGATTCACACAGAATTTGTTTTACTGTCCTGTCTGTTGTGGTCCATCTTGTACATAATTCCCATTATGACATTAAAAAGCAAAATATTATATTCTATTGTGTTCCAAAAAATTAACATTTTGCTTTCTACTGGGCTGCAGGGTCTTCAGAAAACAGTCCCTCTTTAAAGCAGGCTTCACATTCCTTAGTGCCTTTATGACTGTGTTTTGTACCTAACCTGTCTCTGACACGGTGTGACCAGCTTATTGGGAATACTCAGAGTGACTGCTTTGTTTCAAAACTCAGCACTCCTTGTTTGGTCTTTTGATTTTCATGGAGAAGGACCAAGAACATGAGCAACTTGAAAAATCTTGTTTGATTTCTATGGATATTCCTTAGCCTTTTTCCCCCAATAGCCCAAGGCTAGTAATGAAATGTTACCATTTGAATTTGCCTGAATAATGTTCAGTATAGGAATATGATGAGGCTTAACAAGTAGGCAAAACCATCAAACTTGGACTTTCCTGCTTCATTACTCCTACAATTTTATTTCTTTCTCTAGTAAAAATACCCTCCTTTGAGTACTGATCTACCCAGTTCCTACCTTTTGTCACTGTGAATATGCAGCCCAGACAATTCACCAATTACACAGGAAAACAGCTGGAAGGAATCTACATATCCTTACTTGCAGTTTCTAGGAGATTGCCATTGTCAACTAATTCTGATAATGATCACATTACTATTTAGTGACCAACTTACTCTAAACTTTAAAGTGTCTTTTGCATCTTGACTTCATGTTTCTTAGTGCAGGAAGAAGCAGGAACAAGTTGGGTCAATCTGTTGTCACTTGTCACCTCGAATTATTGCATAACTTATTATCAACCAAGACTGCCAATATTGTGTAAGCATTTATTTCTTTCTCATGAGTGTGTTGTTGCTGACACTGCACAAAGAAGACATCCCACAGCCTTTTCCACCACTCTGATTCATGCCCTTTTTCAGTCAGTGAAACAATTCATGCATCAGTAGACAGTCAAGGAGAGGTGCTTGTGAGTACTTGTGAGTGATCAGAGCAGTTTTGCCGTGCTCTCTCTCTCTCTCTTAGAGAACTGCTTTTCTTCTCAGGTGCTTTTTTGGTTGGCATGGTGAATCATAGGCAATCAGCAAGAATGCTCTCAGGTATATAGTCTGCATTTCAAACTTTGTGGGTGTTGCAAGTAGGATGACTTTGACCATTCTTCACATCACTTTCTTATCCAGATACTGCTGCACAAAACATCTAAGTGCACGATTTGATCATTATCTCCTGCTGTGACAGTTCTCTTTCTCTCAGAGTTTTTCCTTCTGCTTATCTGGGGGTTTGATTTCCAGATTATCAAGGACTTCCCTTTCTATTTATGATTTGTACCTGGGCAATACTTAACCTACTTCTCTACAGCAGTTTTTTTCCTCACAGGGAGTATGAGTCTGAAAGAAATGAGCACACTTTTAAGTGAGAGGCAGTTTAGACTTTTTGCTCTGAGAAGAAAGCAGAGTAGCTACTTTTTATTAAGAGAGTGTCTTAATGTTTACATTCCAGAAGAAATGATGGAGTTTGAAAGCCTAACAGCTGTGAGATTCCTTCTTTGTTTCTGTGTACTGGAAAATTTTTCATCCTCTGGGAATGGATGGAAGAAATTATTTCAGAGATTTTTCACCTTAGTGCTGTCCTCGAAATTCCAGGAAAGTAACAGATGGAATCTGTACCTCAGATTCTGTTTAATGTGGGATTACTCTAAAAACAGATGAGATAGATAAATATTCTTCCACAAAATTTGCAGGGCAGATTTTTCAGCTCAGTGATATCTCATGGGATGTAAATCCTTGTATCCTGGAGTATTTTCTCAGCTTGCGTGTTTGTAAGTCAAATAAATTTTCGCTTCCACCAAGTTTGTTTGAATTTAATTATGTTTCTGACAGGTAAAACAGGATTTAAGAACATTTTAATATTTATATCTGAGTGTTCAAACATTTTATTTTGTAAAAAAAAATTCTTTAAAGTGTCACTCAGAAGTGTATCAAGAGATTAAAAATAAGCTTTACACAAAATATCTTGTGACTGCTGCTTTTCAAGTGCTTTTCTAAATTTAGATTTTCTGTGTTCAGATCATCTGATAAGTAATTTTCCTAGTTTCCTAAAAATAGGGAAGGCTATTCTTTTTCTCTGTAAATACCGCTTCAGTCTCACCCAAGTAAACATCTGAACATTTTGTCCTTGTCTTTTTTTTTGCTCTTGACTTCTGTAGAGAAATTGTGAAATTCCACAACTCACCTCTCCAACAGTTATTTATTATTTGATGTTCAACCTCCTGCTGTAATCTCTTAAAGACTTCCAGCCATTACTTTCATATGGCCACTTTCACAATTACATGTTGTGATAATTTAGGCAAATTATAGTTAAGAGTGATGCCCATAGGTAATGTTCAAAAATTTTGATGCTTAACTTTTAGGGATTTATTTGTTTAAATTCCTTTCTAAATGGCTTGTAATATTTCATGGTTTCTCATCTGCTAGATAGAGGGACAATATTAGTACACCTTCCAGAATTATGCACACACTGGAACACAACTGAGATGATGAAATAAGAAAAATGCCTCAAATTTTAATAAGCATTCGAAAGAAAGGTAGTTGGCATGTTTCTCATGATTTCAAAGTCATGGATACCGGAAAAGGACATCTCAGCTGGACAATAACAATGGCTAAAAATTCCTCTTCTTTCTTAGTGCTACATGGTTTGTTAACAGATAGTAAATGTATAATCTTTTTTGTTACACTATAAAACTTATGTAGGGTTCAACTATATTGTCCTATTTTTTTCTAATTATTTAATGAACATCTTGTACTATACATTATACCTTTGCTAGAAAAATATTTTCTGGGATATTAGTATATTAAAATTAAAATGATCATGTTTTGTCTCATCATATTAATGAGATATACTATCCCAGGATTGTGGGAATCTTGCAGCTGCTTAAAGGGCTGAAGTTTTTTATTTTCAGTTTAATATAATTCAAGCACAAAGTCATAGGCACTAGTACAAAGCTGTATTACTTAAACCAGCTCTTCTAGCTTTCAGTCAACTGGGATGAAATTGTTAAAAGGATAGCTATTTTTGTCTTTAGGTGGTTAGTATTAGACTAGACTTTTGGTTGATATAAGCAAATATTCTCATATTTACCTTCTACAACATAAATTCCTAAGTATGGCTGATGCAATACTTCTATTTTTATATCAGATTGTGCTATAAAAGCAGTGAACTGAGGCCTTAGCTTCTATGAGCCAGTCTGAAGCAATGAGAAGTACTTCAATAGAGCATTCAAAATCTTATTATTATTTCTATGTAGTTATAATTGGATACATACAGACATAATTTCAGCTGAACTCCACTGAAAAGAACTTTCTTGATACCTTGACTATTAAATGAAATGAGCAATAACACAGTGTTCATGAAAACAGCCAAAATATGGACAAAAAGAAAATTTAATTACTTGGATCCAACAGTGAGCAGATCTTCTCTGAAGAAAAGAAAGAGCAAAAAGAACAAAACCATCATTACCAGCTAAGCTTTACCTGCTTTTCCCAGTAAAAAAAACAAACAACAACAAAAAAAAAATCAATAGGGAGTAATTGTAACATGTGGATAAAAAAATGTCAAAGGTGTATGGCAAAAAATAGTCTCTGATTGCACTGAAGTTTAGTCATTATCCTGAAGTTAATTAAAGATGAAATTAAAGAAAAAAACTCCTAGGATGTATGATCCAAAGGTGTCTAATAATCTTGTGTGCCCTATAAAGTGTGCTTTGTGATACATCTCAGTCTGATCCTGGTTACATCATTGTTATGATGGGTGGTAGAAATTTTGGGTTTTGTGCTTAGGAGAAATTTCCTCAGTACTAGCACATTGAATGCAATTCTTAATTAAAGATTTTTTCCTTCTTCCTTTTCCTCTGAAATCACAAGCATGAACAGCTAATCCTTATGTCCCCTTTGATCTTTAAATAGACTATTTGATAAGAATGCTAGAATTAAACTGTGGAGGATTTGGGGACAGGAATCCCTAGAATCATACCATGGAGTTCTCTACAGACTAACTTTCAGATAAAAGAATGTAGGGAGACTTCTTGAAGTTAGTCAAGACATTCTAATGTATGCAAGTTAAAACTCTGACCTGGCCACATACATGAAGCATTTTATTGTGCAAGGATAGTGAAGGGCCTAGAGGGGAAGCCATATGAGGAGGGGCTGAGGTCACTGGGTCTGTGCAGTCTGGAGAAGAGGAGACTGGGGGGAGACCCCACTGCAGTTACAACTTCCTCACGAGGGGAAGAGAAAGGGCAGACACCGATCTCTTCTCTGTGGTGAGCAGGGACAGGACTGAGGGAATGGCCTGGAGTTGTGTCAGGGGAGGATTAGGCTGGATATTAGAAAAAGGTTCTTCACCCAGAGGGTGGCTGGGCCCTGGAACAGCTCCCCAGGGCAGAGGTCACAGCGCCAGGCTGGCAGAGCTCAAGAAGCCTTTGGACAATGCTCTCAGGCACATGGTGTGACTCGGGATGCCCTGTGGAGGGCCAGGAGTTGGACTCAATGATCCTGATAGGTCCTTTCCAAGTCAACATCTTCTATGATTCTGTGACTCTAGTCTTATGTAAACTCTTGAGATAATTAGTCCATGAATAAAATAATGCTTGGGAAACTTATTCATTTTTTCATCATTAAGTAGATGGACTGCACAGAGATCCAAAAATAATTTAATGATGTCAGTACCTCAGTTTCTCAGACAGTGTGCACCATTCCTTTGCCAGACATACATCAGCTTGCTGAGTGGAAAGCTGGATGATTTAGCCAACACTAAAGTGTTAAAGACAGTGATTAGTTTCAAAATTCTCTCCACTTATGGACCATTTACATGGGATTGCAGGAATACACCTCACCGTCATTTTGAACACCAAATGGGAAAGAAGTAGAAATTTCCAGTTTTAATCCAGCAGCTTGAATGTAAATGCATTTGTTAAACTTGTGAAGAATAAAATCTAATCCTCTTCTCCTTCAAATTATACACTGTTCTAGAGGCATTTTTAAAGAGTATCTATTTCAGTGGCCAACTGGCTAGATTGGCTGGTTCCTCCCAGCAGTTTCTCCTGCAAGGGCTTCATGCTAAGGAGTGACTCCGTGGTTTCAAATAGGAGGAGTTCCTTTGGGTGCACAGGAAACATAGGAAGTGTGTGTGTTCCCTGATGTGATCTCAGTAGTGATTCATTTTGCTCATATTTGACAAATTTTATTTTATGCCAAGAAATAACAGGGTTTGGACCTAAGTATGGTGTATGGACTTACTCTGTGAGTTTAGGTACATTCAATATAACTTTAGAAGAACACCCCTACCTTGTAAACAGACAAGGTATACCAGCTGCTTTGGTAAGAAATCTTCTATAAATAAAAAAGAAACCTTCTAAAGGTGACCAGTTGTTTAATATGTTTCTCTGATTTTTGTATCAGAAAAAAAGATTTGTGTTTGTATACTTGATAAAGCCAAGGATTTTGATTATAAAAACAGGTCAAATACATTACAAAGCAGTCTGCAAATGAAGTGTTACAAGAGAGTAAAATTTCCTGGCTTTTACCCAAATAAGTTCTCTCCTCAATTATTTATATTTGCAAGTTCACCATTGCAAAATCTGGCTTTTAGATGAAATAATATTCCTCCTAGACTTTCTGAAGAAGGAAAACAAGTATTCAGTAATGAAGCCCTTAAGAATATTGCTTTTGGGGGGTTTTGCATGTATGCAAAAACATGCATTTGGGTAAAGCTGAAGCTGCCAGAAAATGGTACAAAATGCAGTAACGTAACATGTCCTGAAGCTACTAGGCTCAATCAAAGCTCAGAAAGGCACTCTTCTGATGTGCTGTATTCCATGTACACTTGCGCTAAAATGAAGCTGTCTTAGTCAGTCAGGGAGACAGCATGCTGTAGTTAATAACTCCTCTATAGCAGTTTCCCCAGTTACATCATTCGGTGTGATCCAACAGATTTATATGATTTACGTATCAACCGGTTATTTCTAAACTTTGAAGTCTATGCAAATTTCTCTGCTGCGATTATTGCAGAGCCAAATGCAACATGTATGAAAAGGGAAAAAAAGAAAAAAAAAATCAAGCTGTACCCAACAAAAAAAATGTTACTTACAGAAAAAAGCATTGAAACTCCTGAGCTGAGAAACAACTCTCCTGAGGAAATGCAGTTTTTGAGGTTTTCAATACCTCTGAATGAAATTAATATCTACTTTTTGGCTGGTCTGCATAAAAGTACTTAGGTGTGAGAGACTCTGAGTATTATTTTCTTTTAAGATGGAAATGAGAAATGGGCTTTCAAAATGCATTTCATAGCATTTTCCAGCAGCAACAAGGTGGTTGAAAATACACTTTCTGTGATAATCTCCAGATTTCAGGAGTTTATAGCTTTCTGAAATACTCGCACTCTAAGTTGGATTCTTTTTATATTGTGGTTCTTACCAAGATTTCAGAATCTTAGACTAAAATTTGACTATTTTTTGCATGAGAGATAAGTCAGCTGTTGTTGAGGGAAGAAAAAGATCTAACTGTATTCTTTGAAAAAAAAGGTACAGAAAAAACAGCTGAAGCTGAGAACTGAAATCTGGCTGCTCATTGAAGACTAGGTCCAGAAAAGAACTTAACTGCTGTAATGCAGCATTTAACTTTTAGCCTTCAGACTTCTAAAGTAGTTGTGCTATTGGTAATATTTTCCTGAGCCACCGTTTGGATACCTAAAGGCACATCAGTACTGCTAAGTGACAAGTGAATATGGAGCAGGATTGAGAATGGGACTCATCCCTTGCTCAGGTCACAGCTTAATTGTTAGTCCTCTTCACAGATGTGTTTTGGACCTCTCCACCTGTCTCACCACTCAATGCACTTTTGGCAGGATAGACACTTTCTCCAGAAACCAACATGAAGCTATCTGTCATGTTGTGGCCCCCTCTCTTTTTTCAACACTGAGCATAATCTGCTCAGTGAAACCTCCAGTCTCACTTCAAAACACACAACATTAAATTTAGCTTCCTTTTACTCCTATTGCCTGCACTACTGACTCCTATTATTCCGAACACTTTGAGCTGAAAAAAAAAACCACCCAAAATAATAATTGTGTATTTTAGTCACTCAGGCACTAAGTGGAACCCACCCAGAGGAAGTGTAGTGCCAATACGATGTGGCAGTATGGGATGTGGCCAGCTTGGAGCAGAAGGTGTGAGCAATAAGCAAAGTGAATGCAAGCCAGCAGGCACAGCAATTCATCTATGCTTGTATTTTATGTCACCAGTGCAGCATATTCTGAAACCAAGTTCTGCAACATCCAGCTTGATCAGCACTGATTTGCTTGTGTTAGTCTTTGCCAGAGGATGATGTAGTTAAGTCAGATGCAGATATAAATAATATGACAGAGGCTTCTGTAGAAACCTTCTCCATCTGCTCTTTGCTTGGACCCACCTCTTGGCTTCTTCTGTTAAAAAAGATATTACTTCACTCCTAACATAAGCAGACCACCTTTCTTTCTTGTAAAATGCTATTAATGGTGCCACCATTTTGTATGAGATATTAAGACACTCACACAAGATATGAGACACCTTGGTCCTGCTCATTCTTTTTGGGTGGTTGGGAGTTATCCTGACTACTTCACAGTGGAGTGTGACCAGAAGTAGTCTGTTAAAGGACTTGTGGCCTTTAGGGTCCTGTCCTAGCAGAGCTGGACATGATCTGGATCTCTGGCAGAGTAAAGCATGATTGCTATTTTCCTCTCAGATTGCTCTTGTTATAAAATGAGGCTCACATAGAAATTGATGGTATTCGCTCTATATAAAGACAATATAAGAAAGCTAATATATAATATAAAGACAGGGACTCTCCTCTCTTTTAGATATATTTTCAAGAGGAAGTTTTTGTGTAAGGTGAAGATCTTATAGGTATATGTCAGCACAAGTACCAAAGTGGATTTGGGAAGATGTGGATGGGAAAACATGTGGATTCCAGCTGAATTTAGGGGTCAGCTCGGTGCTGATAACTTGGCATTGACAAGACTAGTGGAACTGGGAAGAAGAATAACTTCAGGCATGAAAGGAACCTAAATGATAAAACTCTCAGTAGTCACAGATGGAAATATCTCTGGATTTAAGCAGCAATTTCAATGTAAATTTGAAGATTCTGTTGTTGACCGTAAACATACATATTCTGCTTACTTCCTTCTTTGGTGCTAGTCTTTTTGTAAAAATTGACCTGTTCTAGGTTTGCAGGTATACAGCAGTTGGATAAGTGACTCTAAAAAGTAGTTCTGAGCAGTGAAAATAATCAAGTCCACCTTTTTTTAAATTTGGATTTTCTGCTGTTCAAAAATGTTCAATATGCTCAAATGTTCAAATGCTGTTCAATAAGGAAGTTTCCCCTTGTGCTTTTTCTAACCAATGGGTCATTCATAGCATCATTTTCAATGTGGATTCTTTGATATCTATAAGGAACTGACCTCATGTTTCACCCTTTTCCTCAGTAAAGGCAATAATAGAGCCTCTCTCCTCTTTTTCTCTCAGCTGTCTATTTAAAAGAAAAAAACCTGTAGGATCTTAATGTTCTGAGACCTGAACTGCTCAGTTAAATTTGATTGAAACTGGCTGATGGTTCAAAAGCGATTGGAAAAGGATGGATAAATATACCTTCACACATACCATCAGTGTTCTGCTAGTAAAGTGCAGAACTTAGTGCCTAGGAAACTAAACCAAAATCCCTTCTGAGCATATTCAGAAGCATGTGCTATATCTCAGAACCATTTTAATTTAAAAATGTCCTGTGTAAAGACTATGTTCTCTGTAGTTCTCTAAAAATCAATGATTTAATATCAAAAGGAGAGAAACAAATTCCAGAGAAAAAGAAAACACAATTTTAGTACAATCCTGATAATACAAATGACATCAATCAGTTCAACCTCTACAGCTACAGTAGAAAGTTAGATTCATGCTTTCAGCACAAGTTACCATGATTATGGAAAAATAGTTTAATCCCTTCAAATTTATATCAGTAGTGTTGCATTTATTCATAAACCAACAGGTTGAGTGAAAGGAGTGCCATTGCTTTGCAATCTCCTGTCCAGGAATTTTGAAATCACTGAGGAACCTGCAGCTCTTTGTCATTGCTTTAGTTTGTCAGTCCAGCATGAGATAACTGTGCTCCACTGCACCATGACAAGATATTAATGTGAGTAGTACATAGTGTGCACTTTTAATCCAAGCTAGAAAGTCTGGCATGAAAATGTATATTTTACTAGTACATATGACTTTTAAAGTCTGAGATTAGAAAATTAAATGCAGAAGAGAAGTTCACATGTGCCGACATGTGCCATGCTGATGTGAAAATTGAAATGCATTATATTGCCTATAATGCTTTTTGTCACTTGAGATGTTGAAAGTGTACCAAAAAAAAAAAAGCCCAAACAAACCCTGTCTGATCTCTTTATGAATTTGTCTGAGAAGAAAGGAGGGTATTTTTTTCTGAAAACAGAATGATATCCCTTTGTCATCGTGTAGTTCAGAATAAATTTATAGAAACCGTCAAGATTATCCTGGATTTACTGTGCTTTAATAAAGAGGAGATTTTAATCCAGTGCCAGTGTGACTGACAGTTCTAGTTTACATAGGAAGAGTGAGAAGTCTCCTCAGGATCCTCCATGCTAGGATCAGTCAGTTACTACCCAGCTGATTCCCTGGATTTTTTTCCTTCACTTTTCCAGGAGATTTTGTGTGGGAGGGCTGGGGAGGCAAGCACTGCTATCAGTAGGGAAGTGTTGACTTTTGCATTCCTGAAAGTCACTGCTGTGCTAAATGAAGATAATTGGCAGGAATCGATTAGTTTTATAGGAGGGTGTTATTAAGGGTTGAGCTCTTTTCACAAATTGCCCCTTCTGCACTTACTGTTTGAGAGGCATAATCTCAGCCATCCCGAAATTCACAGAACAGGAGATTGATTTCCTCCTTTTTCTTTTTCTTTCCCTGCCTTAAACTCTGCAGGTCAGTCCCACCCCAGGGTGCATCCGGGCGTTAATGAAGATGTTGTACTGCCCTTACTGCAGAGGACTTCCCACTGTGAAACCTTGCAACAACTATTGCCTCAATGTAATGAAGGGCTGCCTAGCAAATCAGGCTGATTTGGATACTGAGTGGAATCTGTTCATAGGTAAGAAGAGTTTAAATATTAGTGGAAGGAAACTCTGGTAATATCAAACCTCTGCAGGGTTCTGTGAGGTTAGAAGACACTGTTGGTCAATATTCAGAATGAAGCAATCGCAGATGCAGCTCTCTTTCTAATTGAACTTCATGGCTTGCAGTAAGAAATGACTGCTCGCCATGCCCTAAGCCAGTCACGTTTCATATTTCATATTTCCAAAGGAATGGTGTGGTGTTACGGCTCCTGAGCTGAATTATTACATGCTATTTGAAATGTTGAGAAGGATTTGGTTGAGGATTTGATAACAAGATTAACATGGCAGAAATAGTATGTATTACAACTGAAAACCAGGCTCTTGCAAGCTGAGAAGATAATAACATTGTATAACATCCAGTGAACATAAATCACAACAGCTGCTGTTCTTAATTCTGGTAGTACATAGTCAAAAAGCTTTAAAAGTTACTATATGAGAAATTATCAATTCCTCATTCTTGCCTAAAATATGCTAACATCTCCCTTCCAGTGTACTGAATAGAAAGTACCGGACATGCAACCCCATGCTAGAATGGATCATAGATTGTATATTTAAGAAAAACTGCTCCCACTATTTATTCACATAACTCTTCACGCAAATAAATGAAGAATAAAAAAGGAAGAATTGCCCCTTAAAGAGCCATTCATCTGTCCTGTAGCAAAACAAAGCAAAACTAAAAACCAACCAATAAAAAAAAAAATCTCAAAACCCACAACCAAAAAAAAAAAAAGTCCCAGAAGGGTAACATATAACAAGAAATATTACTTTTAAGTTGTTTTTGGTGATAGGATAGGATGACAATTAGATAAGGCTGATGATAATATGGAAGGAATGGAACAGCTAGTTAGCCTAGACACTAATGAGTGTCATAGTCTAGACTGGATTTTGGAAAAATAAATGCAGCTGGAAAAAATGGGATAACACGTTCTTTATTGCAGCTGAAGAAAGGAAATTTATTTTCTATTTTTGGAAAGATAAAACATAAGCAATCTCATTCTGCTTGACTTCAAACCCCACTGACCAATGTGACTGAAAATTTGACTCTGACTCATTCATGGATTTTTGCTTTACTCAGCAGTACAAGATGGATAGGGAGAAGAAAACGGGATGAAAAATGAATCAGAGTATGAAAAGTGAAAACAAGCATTGAGCATGCTATAAAAACAGCATGCAAACAACAATATTAAACAAATGATGCAGATACATTTGCCTTCCTAGTCTCTTGTGCGGGTTAAAGGAGGTGACATCAGAAACAGTGCAGTATGGAGGGATACCCATGAGATTACTGGAGTAAAAAGGAGAATCTGATCATCATCAGAAAGCCAAGTAGGAGCTGATGAGAAAACAATTCTAACCTGTTAAGGACATTGCATAAGCTACTTTCCTTGTCATTGAATGATAAGCAAGTGCTGAAATGTCACTAATTCTGATTTTAAAAAATAATGTAGGCTTTTAAGAAAAGAAACCCCAAGCATTTGAACTAAAATAAACAACAGAGTTTTTATTAAGGCAAGCACCTGTTTAAATCAAAAGCTGGAAGTTAAGGTTTGAGCTGTTAAGGGAAGATTTCCTTTTCTGGTGCTTTAAATTCAGTGAGAGTCCTGGGCACAGTGAGATGTGTTGGAAAGTGTGGAAATGCTTACAGATTCAGACTTTCAGAATCTTTGCTGCAAAGCCCTTGTCTGCATCAATATCTCTTTTGTTTTGATTGTTCTTGCTCTCAGAAAATAAAAAACTGCACAAAAGCTTGTATGCTGTGCTAAAACATAGTGCTAATTTATTAAATACCATGCCAGGCAGGTTACTATGCAATTATCCCTGCAGGTCAGTGATGACAAGGTAGTATACAGTACAAATACATCAAATCATATTTCCTCTTTCTTCTAACTATACAACTTTCCCTCTGTAACTTTATGGGGAAGATAATAGAGGAGATACAAAAATTTTCATGTGTTTGGAAAAGGTATTCTGTTTTATCCCATTTTCAGGCCTCTGACAACTTTGCTGAAGATGAGGGTCCTTCCTTTATGAAAGACTGAAATGAGGCAAGTTGTCTCTGTCTCTGACAGCTGTCAGAGGCTTTCTAATAACACATGCAATTCCCTTAGTGGTAAACACAACAAAACTTCCACTCACTGAATTAAAACGAACAGCAGCATTTTACAGCACCACTGAGCTATGAAAGATTGGAAATTACGCATGAGCAGTTTTTATCCCTGTTCCAATACTAGGAACCATGCACTAGTGGAAAAAAAAAGATAATTTTTTGCATTAACAGTCTCTGCCTAGGCAGGAATCCCAAATGTTAGTGCATATTCATACACAAGATAGTTTTGCTTAGCTCATAATCTGTGCATTGCAAAATAGTTTTGCTTAGTTCATAATCTGTGCATTGCAAGGTTGTTTTGATAGAAGTTGGTACTAGGAGAAAACTCTCAGTTTTGTTTGTCACTAAGTAAATCCTGTGGTTTGGACTGCGTGTCCTGATATTGTTCTGTAGTTACAGCAATGGTCCAGCAACAGGCAAGATCCGCACGTGAGGAGGAGCAGAGGAAAGTAAATGAGCTGTTTGACAGCAGGATGTGTTGCATGTTTCACCTAGTTTATAAATATAGAAGTCAGGACTGAAATCACATATATATAGTACTAATAAATCTCGCCTCTACTTTAAAAGCTAGGGAGAGTGGGACAACTTCCCCTAAACATCTGGTGCTTTCCAAGATTTTATAGACTGTGAAAATTGGTAGGAGGTGAAACAGCTGCAGCAGCATGAAACATGGCTTATTATATATTTCCTGGTTTTGTCACCTTAAAGCCTGTGTCCTTTTTGTGTAACGTTTCATTATAGGCTTTTTGTATTTTGTTGCCTATATTATTGCATTATAAAATCCAAATGTCGCGTATCTCATTCTAGCAGATCATCTGCAACTCAGAATTTTGCCTGAGAAAGGAAGACAGTCTTTAATATCATATTATAATTATAAAACTGTAATGAAAAAATGCTCCTTTCAGGTATCTATATAAAATATTTAAGAGGTATTTAAAAGTAAACCCACCACACTGACTTTAAAAATGTGTATTTTGCAAAGCTTGCCTCTGATGTTTTGCCTGTCAGTTACCCATCATAATCTCCTTTGCATCCGTCTCAAGCAAACTTAGCAAATGCAAGATAAAAAGCATGAGCAGAGGAACTGTACTGCTGAGGAAGGAGATCGCCCCAGGGAGGAGCTGACTGATTCTGTGGAGTGGGGAAAAAGGGATTTTCTCTCTCCTGGCCCAACAGATATAGTCAAAATTATTCTTCTTTCTTCTCTCCATGGAGCTACACCAATTAACAGCAATAAGAATCAGGCATCCCACTGTTCATTCTGTCACAGAAACAGAAGAGATGGACAAAATTATTCCCACTAACAAAAATTTAAAGCCCCTGTATCTTAGGGAATGGCATCCAATTTTAGCAATACTGTTATTCCTCTTTCTCTTACTAACCTGTGTTTAAGTCCCTGTTCCTATCTTGGGATTCTTTGATTTTTTTTGACCTTAGCTTTCCCTGTAATTGGTCATTTATTTCCCCTCAACTGCTCTTTTTCTCAAGCAAGAATGTCAGCTGAGGAATGAGCCCACCTTAGTGGACACCACACTTTCTCTTGGTATCCTTATTCAGCTTCAGAATCAACAGCTGTAAAAAGATTATTTCCATGGAAGCAAGCGCATCTCATTCTGACAGCTGCCTTAATCACAGGTTCAGGGTGGCAAAGTGGCCATAACCCATTTGTTTTTTGGAGAATTTCTTTCACTATTAGACTTAGAGTTAAGTTTCTTCTGTCTTGAGACAAAAACATAGATGATACTAAATCTGAAAATCTAGCAAGACTGTGGGCCAAATATGACAATCGTTATAGAAGTAATTTAGCACAACAGAAGAGTAAAAATCCAGGGACTTATTTTAATCATAGTAATTACTGTATCTGAGCTTTTTTTTTTTTTTTTTTTTTGTGGAAATCTAAAGTAATTGATAAATGCTTTGTTGCTGCAGTTAGTAACAAAGTGTAATGCCTGCGTAGTAGTATATCAAATGCAATCCATGGAGGTTTGACACTGCATGGCTATTTTTAATAGCAGAAATTAAAACTCTTTCTTTTTTTCCTACAAATTATTCTATGATAAATCAGACTCACCTCGACCATGTTTTAGTAAGCAGGTGATTGTAGAACACACTTCAGAAGTTGTGCAGTAGCAGAGACTGCAGCCCTGTCTGAGAAAAGGAGCCAAGAGTTTGTGTCCACAGCCACCCCTCTGTGTAGAGTGAAGAGCAAGTGGCTTTGCTGTGAGTGTATTCCATATTTGACAAGCTCTGCTGTGCAGTAAGGCAGATCAGCATGCAGAGTGTTCACACTGCAGGATTCAAGGCCTGAAGAGCTGAGAGCCAGACACCTCCTTCTGCCTCCATCCTGCCAGGCTTCACCGAAGGAGAAAATCATATCTGCGAGGCTTCAGCGAAAGATTCTCCTGCCAGTGTTAAAATTATTTCTCTTGTTATCATTACAATGGCTCTGCATTACTAATTAACTTTCTTCTTGTTGTGCTTTAAAAATCCCTTTTTTCTTCCCATCAGTATGACTCAGACACTTACTTTAGGAGTTCTCCTGAGGAAGAGTATACCATGCAATCTCACTTAGAGCAACAAGGTTATTTTCAGAAAAAGTACGCAACAAAACCTTAACTACTTACTCCTAGTGAAAGTTTTAGGGATGAAAATATGCAATCAATTCCATTTACTGCTTACAAAAGTCCTCAGGTCTCTGTGCTTTCTCTGTTCCATGTGCAAGCACAAGGATAAATATTTTCCTTTTAATGTTTCAAGAGGCCACCCTGATTTGACTTTTTTAATAGCTTATTATAGGAATAACTGTGTCTTCAAGATTCACTTTGGTTCAGAGAAAAAAATCAGTCTATAATACTAATAGTAATTCTTTACTTTTCTTGTGATTCTTTTTTTTTTTTTTTTTTTTTTTTTTTAATTTACTCAGCCTGTCCTTTTAGGGAAGGTGCTCCAGTCTTCTTATGAACTTCATGGTCCTCTGGATTTGCTCCAACCATTCCATGTTCTTATGCTGGGGACACTAGAGCTGGAGGCAGCACTCCAGGTAGGGTCTCAGAAGAGCAGAGTAAAGGGGCAGAATCCCCTCCCTTGCCATGCTGGCCACGCTGCTTTTAATGCAGCCCAGGGTTCCACTGGCTCATGTTGAGGTTTTCATCAACCAACACACCCAAGTCCTTCTCTGCAGGGCTGCTGTCAATCACCTCTCCAGCCGACCAGTAGGTGTGTCTGCCGCTGCCACCATCCAGGCCTTGTTGAATTTCATAAAGTTCACACAGACCCACTTCTCAAGCTTGTCAAGGCCCCTCTGAACCCCTGGGTGGCACACCCCTTCCCTCCAGCATGCTGACCACACCACACTGGTGCCAGCTTGGCATTGTCATGCACACAAGCTTGGCATAATCCGCAAACTTTCTGGGGGTGCACTCAGTCCCACTGTCCCTGTCACCTACAAAGAAACTGAACAGTATCTTTGTCCCAGTACCAACTCCTGAGGGACACCACTCATCACTGGGATCCACATGGACCGTGAGGCATTGACCACAACTCTGCATGTGGTCATCCAGCCAGGTTTTTTTCCCACTGAGTGGTCCATCCATGAGACCCATGTCTCTCCAATTTGGAGACAAGGATGTCATGCAGGACAGTGTCAAACCCTTTGCATAAGTGCATGTAGATGATGTCAATCACTCTGCTCTATCAGCCAATGCTGTAGTCTCATCATAGAAGGTTGCCAATTTGTCAGGCATGATTTCCCCTTCAGAAAGCCATACTGGCTCTCACCAATTACCTCTTTGTTCTCCATGTGTTTCAACATAGTTTCCAGGAGAATCTGCTCCATCTTTCCCGTTTACTTATCTTTGCACAGTACAGACTGAAGGCTGGCAGTCTTTTGCAATGCTCAGTAGGCAAAAGTCTTGTTCTGGCTTAATCATGGTAAGTAAGAGCAAAATCAGAGTCTTTAGGAACTTTAGTTACCTGGAACTTGAATATCTTTTCTCTATTACCCTCCTCCTTAATCACTATATGAAAGTATACTGTGCTATTTTTTGTATGTTAGCCTTTCACAAAGACTCTGGGAGAAAAAGTAAGTTCTATTATTTCCTCCCATGGAGTGGCACTACAAAAGATTCCTACAGCCCTGGGGTGCCATTATTCCAAATTCAGAATTTCCGGTAGAAATTCATCAGTTTTGGTTTGATGAGCATAGAATGGACACTTGAATACAAACACTAAAAGTTCGTCATTTGCATCTTGCGCTGATATAAAAACTGATTAGAATTCATGGTCAAGACAGTCTAAAACTCAAACCAGGACTATAAGGCCTTATTTTTAATTATTATATGCTTTAAAATATTTAAAATTTTAGGCTAAAATCATCCCTTCTTGCTTTCTTCCTGAGCCAAGGTTACCATGACACTTCAAGTGAAACCACCTTTGCCAACCATCAGAATGAAAATAGGGAAAATTTTCTTAACCTAATGCCTTTCATCTTTTCTACGTACTTCTTAAAACAACTTGAGCACCTCCAGAGTTTCCATTAGTAATAGTTTCTTTAAGTCTCTTCTCTGTACAGACTATAGTAGCTATTATACACCAATATCTATTCCCTTAGTTGAAGTGTCACGTTTTGGTGAATGGCTCTAAGAGTGTGAAGCCACATTGTGAACATGTATGAAATAATGGGATCCCTGGTACAGAATTATTTTCCCCTACTTTAGCTTATTTTTACAAAAACAAGGGGAAATGAGTAGAGTACTCTGATATGTGATACAACTGCAAATCTGGTTGATCAGAGGTTGAGAACAACATTTGCAGATGTAAATCTAATCTTTTTTATGAAAAACCTTTCGTGTGCTTCAGGCCAATTAGTCTCCATAATGCATAGGTAGCAATATGAAGGAATTTGCAGTGCTATTAAAAACACAGGCTTAACACCTGTTAACAGTTATGTCAGTTCAGGTTAAAGATATGTAACTGTACAAATGAAAAGTGAATTCAGCTTGACAATGCCTAATTAAAAGTATTATAATTTTTTAATTCTCTGGTAAGCAGTAACCTCCATGATCCCATATTTTCCTCTTGTTTTCCAGAAATAGTATAATCACTGCCTACATTTTAAATAAAATACCAAGATCTGATAGTTTAGAGTACACAGGAGCACCCCTGAAATAAAGGGAACGTCACCATTCAGTAAGGTAAATAACGTGTAGAAGAGGGGAACAGTATTTGTTATTTCCCACTGCTTTTCTTACCTCTGAAGTATAAAGGATAGGCAACCTGGGTGTGTAATTCCTTAGATGGAAATGAATTCAGCCTGAGAGAAGCTCTCTGAAGTTGTGGGACTGCCAGCAGAATGCAAAAAGCACCAGCACATGCCTGCTGCTTAAACTCTACTTACCCTGCCAAAAATCTATGCTCCCCCTGGGGCAATATAGATGCTTACAAGCAACTCACAGCATCCATTGCCCTGTATGTTTGCTTTAGGATGTGTCACTGAAGAAAGAGATTCCCTCCTGTAGGACTATGGGGATTGTGCTCCTGTTACTGGATCAAAAGAGGGACTCATCTGGGACTCATCTGGCCTGATCTTGCCAGTGACACCATTGACAGCTTGTTACTTGAGGGTGCATCCTGAAGGGGGGCTAATGGCTTCACTCTGAGTGACTCCTGAAGACTGCAGCTCCTAAAGAGGAACTGTGGATTTCTGAAAATTCAAATGTTTAATTGAATGATAGCAGCAAAACTCTTGGGACTGTGAGCTTTGACATGTCTTCTGGAAATCACATATGGAGATTAACTATGCCGTTCTCTTTAAGGCACAAAAGATATTAGTGCCCATCACCCATCATCATGTCATACATCAGCTACAAATACAGGATCAAATTCAGCCATTCTAGAATTCTGCCTTTGGCAGAACACAGTTCTCTTGAGCTGTAAGATTTCTCCATATGCAGGAAAAAGTTTCTCAAAACTTGAAATGATATGAGCGTCACATACTCAGCATTTTCAGCAGGTCCTATGTTGACTGCAGCACTTAAATACTACAGCTTCTTTTGCAAATAGCAAGACTGATCAGCATTGTCAAAAAGTTGGAAAGATTTTATAATGAAACCATTGGACCCAAACGATGACTCTTAAGTTCCATTTTGATTCCTCATCTCCAACTCCTTCATATTATTTCACATTAAAGGGAAATGTCTGTCTAGTACACATGAGCGCAGTTTGGAAGTTGCAAAGAACAACAAATTTCTCTGTTGAGATTCAGGGAAAGTGCTGGGGAAGCTGTTTTGCCGCTGCCCTTAAAATGCCGTGAATTAACCAAGGGATGTTGCATAAGATATCTCTAGAAACAGGAAATACGTTCATTATTTATTGCTCAAATACTCTGCGGTTCTGGGACTATTATTTCACACTTTTCCAAGTCCATAGCTATGCCTTCCCAAAGGATGCCTTGCTTCCAGGAGAGCAGTAAACAGTGCTGCTATTTCTGTCCTAGGTTACCATGCATATTAGCACCTCAAAGAGTTTTCTCTTCAGTGGAGGATTTGATGTCTCAATTAATTCCATTTATGTAGGGCTGAATCCCTGTTTACCTGTTGGGATATCCCTCAGGCACTGTGCTGATCTCCCTGTTTCACAGGCAAGGGACCAGCTGGAGAATATTGTGCCTCTTACCTGATCTGGTTTCCCTTCTGATCTGGGGAATTTGGGGCAGCAGGTCTCTCTGGCATATGACTGTGACTGAAGCACACACCTAGACTACAGAACTTGGCTGTGCTTTTATAGTTCAGTTACCTGAAAGAGCTACCTCCATGCAATTGTGCTTTTTTTTTTTTTAAGATTACAAATCCAAATTAAGAACATGTGAGTTTCATTTTACCCAAAGCAGGTGGGACTAAATATCATTTTAATTGGTTTGAACTTACTATTTTGTCTGGGCTTTATTGAGGCAATGCTGTATTACACTACGAAGGGTGAAAATTATGTTATTTCTAAAAACATATCTTCAGTTGAATCACCATTTGACTTGGTCAGTATTGATAAACTTGAGCTAACCTGAATTCTATTTTTGGCAAACACCCCTATTTTTAAGGAAAAAAAAATAATTGTGCAATAATTAGAAGGTTGCCCAGAGGAGTACTGACAGTTTTATTTCAACTTTAGTTGAAATAAAATTTATCTCTCTGTCCATGCTTCTGCATTTTGTTTCTGCTTGTATTCAGCTGCACTTAAAACTGTATATCTGAGGAAAGTATTGGTTGCACCATGACTCCATTTTATATATTTAAAGTATTTTATCTTGGAAGCCGCACCCATTTTAGAAAACTGCATAAATAAGAGACAGTTTTCATATGCTGAAAATAAACTTGAAACTATGTAATATCTAGAATTACGTGTTTTTTCTGATAAATTGATTTACTATTTCAGATTCTCTAAACTTCATATTAGAAAGAAATGTCAAATCATTCAAATCTCCATTATTCAGGCAAATGTAATGGAGAGATAAATGTAAATCAGAGTAAATTTGTTCTTCAAGTAACTATCAAAACGCTTGGTTATATCTGAAAATACTTTGCTGAGTTTATCATACAGTATCAATAAAAGATGATCCCTTACCACAATGATGTCAAAGCAAAACTGACATTGACTTGCTTTGCATTATAATTTTGAGCCATTGCTTGATGAGGGCTAATCTGTTTGTGATAATGTCTTAGGTAGCATATTATCCATTTAGAATCACAGATTTCTTTTTGGAATACAGAAATGGTGTTGGCAACCAGCCTTAATTTCTCCTTACAAATAAACACTAATGATGCAAATGAACAATAGACACACATATAAACACACACATACAAAAAGTGATTCTTGATTATAATCAATCTGCCAGATTCCATTAATGAGAAATTTCTTAGTATAAGTTCCTTATGCTTTTTTAGTTCTTGAATTTCAGAGAAAGTTTCAATTTCTCTTGAAGATAAAAAATTAACCCAAAACTCATCTCATTAAAAGAATTCAAATGTGTAGACACTCTCAGTCTAAATCATTGAATTTTCTTTATTTTTTGAGTGCTTATTCAGGTCTTTTTTGAGCTATGCAAATATTATCCTAAGCTGCCAAAAGCTCTAAACATTATTAGCAATGTGGCAAAACCTGCTCAATAATCTTGTATTAATATTACATATTATAATATATATATGTAAAATAAATATTAAACATATATATTATAATATAGAATATTAATACAAGATTAATGTTCTTAATGTAAACAAAATGTTCTTTTTCCTTAATGTACACAAACTATTCTTTTTTTCTAATGAAGCCGCACATATATACAAGGGCATTGATTAGACTCAGTCACTTTACTTGTTTTGGAAAGGCTTTTTAAAGATAAGCTAATAGAAGTTGATGAGTGTTTGGCTGAACTATAAATTTCTCATAACTTGGCAATGACACTGTGATAAAGATCCCTAGGTATTAGCCCATATCAGTGCCAGACTTAGTGGAGCAAAAACTTGAAATCATTGGAGAGATTAGAATTTCAGTAAAACAAAAGGTTCAGGAAGTAATTATTTCTTTCTGATAAGGGTCCTATGGATTCCATTCTTGTAATATGTTAATCCTCAATTTTTTTCTTGTAAAGAATGTTTTATCAGAAGCAGGAAATACTAGGAGAAACATAGAGTTTTTTCCCCCTCCGTTGCCTCTGCCTTATCAACAGAAGATCTTACCATTTCAAAAATCAAGAGAAGTAGTTTGTGCAGAATGCTATGACAGAGCTGGTATGGCCAAAATTCATTGAGCATTTTTACAAGAGAGGAATCTAAAAATGTTCTGATGCATTTGGGAAATTTCAATGTGTTTAGAAAGTAATGTGAAAAACTCTGCTCTTATATTTCTTATTTCTCTGTGTTACTCAGTGTCACCTGCCCTGTAATATTCAACATCCCTTAATGTCATTTATATTGCAAGTTAACCTATGGGAGTTTAAACTCCCATAACATGTATTTTTCATTTAGCCACCAGAACTTTCCATGTCAGTAGGAACTCACTTTCA
This sequence comes from Anomalospiza imberbis, assembly GCF_031753505.1. Classification (NCBI taxonomy): domain Eukaryota; kingdom Metazoa; phylum Chordata; class Aves; order Passeriformes; family Viduidae; genus Anomalospiza; species Anomalospiza imberbis. The sequence continues at coordinate 105,785,760 of NC_089682.1, forward strand.
TAATATCAGACTTCAATTTGCAGCAGCAGCAAAGAGCCTTTTTATCTGTCTTGTCTTGTTAACTCTTAAAATACATTTAGCTGTGAAGGAGAAAGTAGCAGCTCGAAAAAGAAAGAACACAATTTTGGTTCTGCTGGATATTAGTTGCTGACCTCAGAAGAGAGTCCAATTTTTCAACTAAATGATGCATCTCATTGCAGTGTTACAAAATGAGATGAAAGTCTCTCTTCACTCTCAGTGTACAGGTTACAACACCATCTTGCACTTAATTCAAATGTAGAATAAGATGAAAACCATCACTAAAACAAATGATGGACCATGGAGAATGGACAGTGCCAAAAAGGCAAGAAATTATCCTCAGCATAAGACAATAAAACATAGAGCACTCACAAGATTCTAGCTTGAATTTCACAGAAGAAATGATACAAAAGGTCTTCCAGTAGATTTAGCTCTTTTAATAAAACATGTAGGAACAGATCCACTGGCCTTTAGTTATACTTCAGCTTCCTTATTTTTGTATATTGATGAAAAGAAGGAAATTAACAGGATATATACTCTATCTGCTGCAGGAACAGGACTGACAATTCTGGCCAGACAGAGCTACAGTTTACGATTTGTGTTTCGTTTGTACACTCAAAAGAATGGGTTTATATATTTCTTATGACAAACTAAAAATTAATCCATGAATATTTTGTCAGTTGAAATTTTGCTAACATCTGCAATGCTGACAACATACTTTAAATCAGCTTCTCCACTTTGTACTGCATTTACTATTTGGTTAGTTTTTCATAAAAATTAGAAAATTCAATATTTGTGTTTCCTTTTTAATTTTTCCTGGGAGACTTTCTGTCAGGAAAATATTTCCATGTACGTAATAAGAGATGGCTTCTCCAAGTTACGCTGATGGCCAAAACCATGTTTCAGTAATACAAAAATCTTCTATTCCAGATATTAATGACTAATATTCTCATTTTAGCATGTTGACGGCACCCAGATAAATCACTTTCAAATTACTAGACAGTTTTGAGGCATCTCATAATATTTAGTTTAGTTTTCTTCTCCATATACTATCAACATATTCTTACAGTATCTTTCAATCTTTCATTGATATGTGTCTATTTGGTGGTTTGTTTCTTTCAAATGCAACTACTAGAAAAATACATACAGAGCCCAGTTATCCAACTGATGTGTGTTTTGAAGAGTGTAAATATAAATTAATATTTAAAAAAATTAAAAGAAGTAGAATTATGGTAATATGCAAGTCATTTTAAGAAGCCTCTGAAATTTTCATTCTGATCAAACTTTTCTATAAAAGCATATTAAAAGGTTTATAAATTACTTAGGTCAAAATCAGGAAGGACAGTGTGGCAGAACTTTAACTGATTCAAATAATTAGCTAATGGAAGTATGTCAGTGAAAAATACATGCGGATCTAATTCCGCTTATACTGAATGTATCAATAAAGAAATAATTCTGAAATTACTTCATTTTGTCAAACTACCTGTTATTGAGAGATGAGAAAGCAAGTATTTATTTTTCTTTGTGTAAAAGCACCTCCAAGCTCCTCATCAAGTCTGTCAGTTTCAAGATGTAGAAGAATTCTCTCCCCTTACAAAAAGAAATTTGTTAGTTAGCATATCTAATTACAGAGGCCATGAATTTTAAATACCGAATGAAGTCCAATGCATAGGGTAAGGATAGTCTTATATAGTGTTTCAAGTTGGATGCACATTTGTTTGAAATCTGGTGATGTTAAACCCAAGCATGAATCCAGACAGAGCTGATGTGGAGATACTTCTCTTCCAATCTACCTTGTCCAAGCAGAACAGGCTACAGGGACTGTAGTATTCACATGTCCTCTGAACAGAGAGAGACTTAGCTTTCTCAGGGTTTTTCCTGAGAGAAGGTGTGACAGAAGCAGTGAAAAGAATGATCAAAACAATTCTTATCTCACTTGCTGCTGCTCGTTGTTGTGCGCATGTGGAATGTGTTATAGAGATTGTTTACCCAGGGTGATTTCTTAATTGGACACTGGTGATGGTGTTTTGGATTGATTGACCAATTAGGTCACAGCTGTGTCAGGACTCGGCAGAGAGAGTCACGGGTTTTCTAGTTAGTTAATGATAGTTCTTGTTAGTGTAATATAGTTTTAGTATAATATAGTATAATAAAGTAATTAATTAGACTTCTGAAGTCACTGGAATTCTGCCTATCATTCTTCCCGTGCTGGGGATCCCAGCACCGATAAGGGCCCAACCAATAGAGGGCAACTCTTTACAGGGAGAGGAACCATCAAATCAATGTGACTTGCACTCTTCGGAGAATAAATATCTCAGAGGGAAACAACAGGTTACAAATAACTTTTTCCAAAGTATTTGACACTGAATTTTCTTTTCATTTTGTTTTCTTATTTGGTCAAAATTGTCCAAATTGTGTAGTCTTGTGGCTTTATAGTCCTCTGTAAGTGATAAGAATGCAGTCCTTTCCAGCTATGCAGTTTCATTGGTATTTGTGGGGTGTTTTCCAGTTTTGTTTACCTCTTACTTTTTTTAGTGTTTTAAATAACTATGAAAAGCATGTTGCCTGCAGGATTCGTGTAGTATAACTTAATCAGCATTGTAAGAAATGTGTTTCTACTTGCCACAATTCATCGCTTATTTTTCTAAAAGCATTTTATTTTATTGTCATTTTCACCTCTGTGGACTTCTGAAACAAATTTTTAAACTGAATAACATTGCATTTGTTATGCATGAAAATAAATAAGCATTTATGAGGAAGAGTAATACATCTTTCAGCTTTTAAGTTGGTCACAAAATCTGTGTGTTATCAGAAGTCTTTCTTGTTCAAATTTCTGAATGCCTGTCCAAATTTGAGAGATCTGGGAATACCATACAAAATAAATAGTTCTATCTAAAATGAATCTTCATTTATCTTGTGTGTTATTTTGGTATTCCAGTTCAGTTTATTTGCTGACATATTTTTCTTGGAAAGTGACTCTCAATATATCCTATAAATAGGTACTGAGCTGTTATAAAAGAGACAAAACACAGTCAGAACTCTGACTTACTGTGTTTCAGGAGAGAATGTTTTGAGGGTAAGAGGGTAGATTTTTCTGAAAAATTTCCCTCCAGTTCAGAGTATTTCTTATAGACTGCAAGACCTTCAGGCATAAAAGCATTATTCCAAGCATTGAAGATCCCTAATACGAATATGAAAAAACTAATTATCTTTTCCTGTAGACCAAATTGCTTTTCAATCCTTGTAAAAATATAAAGTGTAAAAAAAAAAGTAAAAATGGTACTGAATTAGTAGTTACTGCATGTGCAGTCTCTGCTTTTCATTACTTTATACTGAAATTCTATTGAAATTAATAGAATAAATGACTGTTATATTGCCATAGAACACCTTGCAGAACAGGATTAGGATTCAAGGCAAATAGGTTAGTTATGAAATATCAATATTTTCATTAGAAAGTGGGTAGCTATTGAAATTCCTTAAAGCTTGAATTCCATAGCTACTCAAAGCTTTGGTTATCTGTCAAATTCCTCTAAATTAAGCAGATACAGATAAGATAGAAAAATTTTTTTTTTGATTTCTATTGGATGACTGAATATTTCTCTGAAACATTTAAACAAGCTCACCAAATTCAAAAAATTATAGGTGACCTCATTCAAGAATAAATAGGAGAATTTACATAATGTTTATGAAAAGTAAGAGAAAAGGTTCAGAGTTGAGCTATTCCACATTACATACATGGATGTATTTAATTTATACTTCTCATTTAGTGAATTAAAGGGTATGAGAGCTGAGTGAGCTCCCAGAAGTGCATTACACAACATTTCAAGTAACAAAATTTTGAAATTTTAAAATGTTACAATGTTTTTATGTTAAAAAACTGTATTTATCAGAAGCAGTAAGCTGATGCTTGAAGAATAGCAGCTGTAATTTGTTTATTTGGGGAAAATGGAGCAACTGCCTTCATATGTTTTAGAGAAGTGCCAAGAATATGAATGGGCACCATCCCAACCAAAACATCTTTCTACAAAATTATTGTTTGAAAGAAAGAATGAATTGACACTGCAATTACTATGTGTTACCTTTTAATGAGTTAAAGAAATGGAGATAGATTAAAAAAAAAAAAATCACAGTCCACAGGATTCACAGGAATCACAATTTTTTCTTTAACTGACCATAGGCCAGTGCCAGTAAAACAGGTTTTATCCTATTTTTCTAATGTGTAAAGTAGAAATTTTTCACAGCATTCATGGAGTCATCTGGATGATCAGACTGAGTGCTTGGATTAACACAATATATTTTCTAAATATTGCAGCAAATTGTGGGGTGAATTGCTGTCATTTGGGAATGTCATGATGACCCACACATCCCTTCCTACTTTGAACATGAAGTGGAAGATTGTTTGCCCTGTGAGAATGGCACCTTGTTTTATCAACACATGTCAAAAAAGCTTGCTGGAAAAGAGAAGGTTGCATGGGTTGAAAATTCAGGTCACATCAAAAAAAGGCTTTCTTGCTAAAAGAGCAGTAAACACAGATATCAATAGGATGCTTTGCCAAATGTTTTTACTGCAATTTAGGTGCAACTTGAGTTTTATTTAGTTTAGGTACTGAAATCTGGTTTAGGTACTAACTACAATATAAAATGGTAGCACAGATTTGAGCCTAAGCTTGCTATCTGTATTTCCCTGAGCTCCCAAGTGGGTCCTGTAACCTGAGTTTGCTGATGGCCCAGCCACATCTATTATCTATAAAGCTAGAATGGATATTTCCAAGCAGAATTCCATCTTTCCTCTTGCTACAGAGACTGACTTTTTTAAAGAAAGAAACATACAGCAAGAAGAGATGTTGAATAACAATCTTAATCCATTTGATTTCCAATATGTACAGTTCCTGCAAGTATAAACCTGAAAAGAGATTACGTATCACAGTTTGCAGCTTATGTTATCATAAACTGCTACTAGGGAATCTCAAAATTCCCAGAATTATTCAGACTCTGTCTCTACATCAATGACTTTCAATCTGAAAAGGCTTATTCAATTCATACTTTTAAGGCCATAATTTTCCATGTGCACTCAGAGAAATTATCATGACTATCTGAACTTTCTAATCACTGTGGGTAATTTTGTCTTTAGGAAGCTCTCACCTGAGACAGCTGAATTACTTTTCTTCTCTGCAGAAACTCACTGTGTACATGATATCTGTAGCAGTGATCCAAAGGAGCATAGGAATATAGAAACAATATATAGGAATATAGAAACAATACAGATCTCATGGGGTCTGAGCAGCTGCTGACCAATGAAGATTGCACCCAAGCAGTGGAGTAGATGTGCATTTTTACCTGCTTTTTATGCAAAATTCGGAATGTTGCCTGAAGGGTGGCTTCATTATTAAGTGACCTAATGATGCTGCTACAGAAAACAGTGATGACAGACACTCTTCCCTGTGCTTTCCTGTGTTCCAGTCCCAGCACTGAAGGCCAGAGAGCTGATCTCTATAAAACAACATATACTTTTTTTCTACTTTTTGAATAAGTGTTCTTAGCTGAGTTTGTTCTCTGGTTTGTCTCACCCTGTGACCTAGTGGGTTCTGGCACCATGGCAAGGGAGGGGATGTGTGGTGAGCTAGGAGTCATCAAAAAATAATAAAACAGCACCCTATAATGCTCTCTGTTCTCAATGCTTTGTATTCGTTATCCTAATTTCACAGAATTCACAGAATGACTAGGTTGGAAGAGACCTTCTAGATCATTGGGTCCAACACTTGCCCTAACACCTCAACTAAACCATGGCACCAAGTGCCTCCACATCCAGTCTTTTTTTAAACACATCCAGGGATGGTGACTCCACCACCTCCTTGGGCAGACCATTCCAGTACTTTATCACTCTCTGTGAAAAACTTTTTCCTAATATCCAACCTATATTTCCCTTGATGCAGCTTGAGACTGTGACCTCTCATTCTGTCAGTTGCTGATTGCAGAAAGAGACCAACCCCACCCGACTACAGCCACCTTTCAGGAAGTTGTAGAGAGTGATAAGGTCACCTCTGAGTGTCCTTTTTTTCCAGGCAAAACAACCCCAGCTCCCTCAGCCGTTCCTCATAGGGCTTGTGTTCCAAGCCCCTCACCAGCCTCGTTGCCCTCCTCTGGATGCAAACCAAAACTCCCCTCGATTTTTACTTTAAAACTTTTAATCCTTTTTCCTCACAACAGCCAGACCCTCCTCAGGGATTTGCTAGGATGAGGTATAGTCGTAGCCCAGTCACCTTTTGATGCTCAGGAATCAATACAATACCTGAAAACTAACAACTGAGCTCCCTCAGAGGAGACAAGGAGAGCCTGAAAGCCACCATCTGTGGTTCCTACTGGGTGAAGGAACAAGGAGCTGTCTCTGCTGTTACTACTGTCTTGTATGGGAGGGGTGACTGGGGCTGGTGCCTTGTTTTCTGTTAAGCATATGGTCTGGCACAGAACGGGAAAGTGTGACAGAAAACACTTCTAGACCTGTGAAGGCGGTGTGTGAGCAAGCTACTTTTGGGAATCACTATCTGGTCATGCTTTCACATTTGGCACCCATCCTGCTGAAGCCAGCTGAGGCAGTCCCCAAGCAGCAGCCAGCTGTGTTTGTATCACTGTGCCATCAAGGTGCCCTGACCGTGGTATCCTTCACAGAAACAAATAGGGACAGGCAGCATGGTGGGAATGAGCTGGTGGAAGGAGAGTGTCAGGGAAAGAAAAAGAGCTCCCTAGGCCAGTGATGTCAATTGAAATATCAGCCAGGTTGTGATTTATGAGATTAGTTTGATGCTACACAGATATGAAACTATGGGCAGCTGCCGTGAACAGGTCAGTCACATTTCTGTCCCTGCCATGGCTTTCTGCTGTGCCTTTTCCAGCAGCAGTGGGGCAGCCAGCCTGTGGAGAGTTGACTGGGACCAGGACCAGCAGGGAGCTAATCCAGCCCAAAACTAGGATAGGCTTTCAACTGGGAGAGGCCTCACCTACCTGATGTAACTCATATGCCACTATATCAACTTACAGAAAGAAAGAAATAACAGCAGAAGGAAATAATTCAGGACAAGTGGAAAGCTAATTTCATCTTCATCAGTAGATCTTTATGTGCATTTTGAAGTAACATCCTTAAGGTGAAGAGTCCTGAAGAGCCAGTCTAAGAGGTAGAACCTCTTGTTGAAGTCAGAGAACTCGTTCCCAGCCATGTGTTCCTTCTCCTTCCATTCTGCTGACCTGCCTCCCAAACTTTCTTCAGCCTACTGACCTGGTGGAAAATGAGCTATGAGGGGAAAGGTTGTTTGAAATTCTCAGCCAGAGCAGCATCAATTCAAGAAGTGGACAACTCAAGTAGAAATGCAAATCCTAACTTTACATGAGATGACTGTGGTCACCATTGCTGAAAAGGTATCCTGTAATTTATTTCTCCTCCGTCCCTTTGACCCAATATGGCTGCATATTTGCACTGATTCTTTTGCACTCACTTGGATGCTGATAAGGTGTTTTTTCTGAACAGAACCACTGCCCAAGCATAAAATAATCATGCCTGCCACTTTTTTTTTCCTATATGTTTTTTTGTTTTGTTTTGTTTTTTTTTTAATCAGTTTTGTTCTCAGTATGTTCATTGAGCTGTCTTGGCTTCTTGCCCCCTTTGATCACCATCCAAGGCATGGTAGGGCCAAAGTAAAACCTCTGGGTGCTGTTAACAGGGAAGTCAGATGAGGTGTGGGGTAAGAGAGTAGGATGTCCTTCTAGCCTTTTCTACCAGGTAGTAAAAGCTCTTACCTGTTGCTCCATCTTAAGGGTTTGCTTCTAGTTCTTCATTAGATTATATGCAGCACAATGGTGAAAAAACATGTGTCTCCTTAGAGAAAATAAACTGTCAAATACTTTAAATGTATGCTATATATACCACTTCATTATTCTAGTTTTAATAATTGTTAGATAACTAGTTCAGTTTCCTTTTCAATAGGAGAAAATTAGTTATGTATAAATTTCTGCTTTTGCATTTCTGTCATTTGTATTGTGTTATACACTAGCATGAAGAATTTGTGATTTTGTTTTATTTTAACTTTCAAGTGATCTCATTAAAGACTTCTCATTGTACTGAAAGATGCAAATATGATGTATCCTACATCTTCCTACATGTTATGGACAAAAACATTTTAAAAATATTTTAAAAACTTTAATCAGAATGTCTTAAAGGCCTAATTATGTTTATGAAGTGGAAATAATTAAGGTAAGAAAAAGGGCAATTAAAATAATGGAAAATTATACCATAAAAAGTTTTCTTCTGCAATTTAGAACACTGGTCTGGTAAGCAGGGATATGTAGGAAAGCTGACAGAGATGGCAAAATCTCTCTTTAAGAAGGCTCCTGCATGAATTACAGTAACAAAATGAAAAGGAAAAAAATCAGAGAATAAAAAGTTGTTAGAAGGAACGGTGAAATATGATGCACAATCAAAGTCTGTGTGGTTCCTTGCAGTAAATGTGTCAGTTTATTACACAAGGTCAGCTTTAATCGGGATCCTGAAATTAATGCCATTTTTAATATATTTTCACTTCATTGTATCCATGAAAAAATAACAAAGTAGTTGTGAATACAGATCAACAGTACAGAAAGCTCTGTGAAATGCAGCTTCAGCCCATCTCAGAACTGCAGACAATCCTTTTTCCTTGTGTTTTTGAGGTGTTTTATCAAGGAATTCAGAACCCTAATAGCAGGTTTGGATGATTGGTGCTGACAGCAAAACTGAGAGAAGGCATTGCTAGAGGAGCTGAAAATGAAAACTATAATTAGATGCACATGAAAAAAGGCTATAACTTAGAAAGAAGAAGTCCTCTCCATCTTCCATATTATTATTATTTTGGGTACCTAAATGTTATTTCCTCATAGGTATGCTTTAAACAACTGAGTTGCTCTTTACATAGATATTAGGGAGAGCTAGAACAAAATGACAAGAGTCTGTGCACATGAAGAATTACCATTTTCAATGAAACTTACCCAAGAAAGATAAAGCACCATTTCTTGTCAAAGCAGACAATGTGCACTCCTGAGTAGTTACATTAACAATCTCTCCAGAGATGGTTAAGCAGGAAATGGGGATTTCCTATGTTCTGTAGGAATGACCTAGACTATATTGATGCCTTTTTTCCCCTACTATTAGCATATTTTCTCTTCATCTTTTAAAGCCACGATTTCAGCCTGATTTTTAGTAGGAAAAATTTTAACATTTCAAGGTTTCATTAAGCCATACACTGTCTTTAAAAGTTTTTTGTATAACTGAAATGATGCTGCAGTCTTTTAAATTGCAGTACTATTACATTTCATTAACTACAGAGAGCTTCCCAATTAGATATTTTAGTTTGCAGTGTTCTATGTTACCTCCTAAATAAACATGAAGTCTTCTGTTACCAGAATGTTGAACTGTAGCACAGTTCTGAGAGAAGAGTGAGCACAAGGAGGACTGTAATTACAGCAATTATGGAAAAGTAATTTACTAGTTGTGCAAACTGAACAGCTTTGAAAGAGAGTGGATCGACCATAAAAAGAAGTTCAATATTGAAAATAAATATTTTGGAATCTCTGAAATGGTTGTAATGTGGATAAGCAAACTGTAAGCATTTTGTCTAAAGTGATATATTTTCATTTTAGAGGCCTGTATAAATATACTTTGTGTTTTTATAAAAAGACTTAAAGATGTCAGAAATATGCATAGATATGCAGATCTGTCATTTCCCATCTGGTATATACTCAGAGCTTACTAAAAAAAACCAAATAAATACAGCTGAATTGACATGTCTTTGGGGAAAAAAGAATGAAACCCAAACTTTTACATTTTGAAACAGGTAAAATGATAATTCATTTAAAAGGAAATAGGTTTATGCCAAAGGATGCAGTAATGAATAGAGTTATCTAGAGAGAAATTTGATCAAAAATGTCTCCTAAAATGTAGATGGTTCAGAAGCCAAATTGACATGTAAACAGTTATGTTTTAGCCCAAGAATATTCATACTTATTTTTTCAATATTTGGTCAAGAGAACAACAGGGTTTTATCAGCTGTTTCACACAGACTCCACAAAATGGGGTTAAGGAAAGCAAGACCATGTATCCCATGTGAAATTTCTAAACAGTTCTGCCCCTTCACCAAATGTCTTGCTCGAATTTTAAAGAGTATATAAATAGAAGTATGAAAACAATGTGCTACCTAAAGTTTTTTATCAAATCAGGCCCATTTTTGCAGTGGTGAAAGCTAGGGCCATGCTGTGGGTAGCTGTGCTCTGCAGCACACCTCTGTGTACTCTGCCTCCTGCCAAGGTGCCAGAATACATCTTTGTGCCTTCATCCTTCGTAAGAAAGTCAGAAGTTAGGGAAAAGACCTTTATATCTGCAGTCCATCTCAGATGGAGATGTTGCATAGACTGGCTGCATCCCCACGGCCTCAGGGAGTCTTCAGCATCTCACATTGAAGCAATACACTTCCAGTTAAAATGGCAGCATTTAGATCTTGCATGCCTGTCAAGACAGAGCAGCTCAAAACCTAATGTAATTGAATGGATAATAATAGCAATATTTCTCTGATCTGATTCCTGAGAATGGATGTTCTGACTATCAGTTATTACCTGCATTTTGTGATTCTTCATTCACGTTTGTCTCTGAATAAAGGCATCCATTACAAGCGCCGGCCGTATTCCACAGTCAAATTTAGCCACATGGCAATTGTATGTTCCATTACTTTGAAGTAAGTCACAGCATTTAATTGCATTTTCACAATACTAAGTCATTACAAGCAAGTCAGAAGCAAATAACAAGGCCTGAATAAGTATTTATAGTCATTCAAGCTTTGAGGACCATTACATGAGAAACTGTCACTTATGCTTTGCAGGGAGAAAGTTAAGACTTCTGTCTATGAGTTAAATGCTTGAAAACTAAAGGGCTGGGCTAAAACCATTGTAGAAAATAAACTGCTTCTTTAACAACCCTGCTGCTGTAAATGCTTCTTTTTATATGAAGCATTTGACTTAAATGGATTGCAGTTATTCTTGACAGTATGAAAGAAGGTACCCTAAAACATTTTAAAAAGCTCTTGTATTCCACCTTTAAAGCTTTGGTGTATTAACTTGGCAGAAAATGGCTTATAAGAAAACCTTACGTATATGAATGACAAAGCTGAAGAGGTCTGTATGCTGGGGAAAGAATACATCACTTTGTCGGTGGGAAAGAACACAGGTACCAGCTGGGGCTCATAAAATAAAGACAGATGATGCAAAAGGATAAAATACCATAACCTTTGGTCTTTTATTTCATTACATGTCCAGAAATTTTTCATTCCTGTTTATAACATATGCTTTTCTGTAAAAAAAGGAAAGTAAGTAAAAAGTGTATCTATTTATATCTTGCTAAAAATTCTAATTCAATACATCTGATTTCTTAATTGCTTCTTTCTGTAGCAATAGGTGTGGAAGTACCAAGCAAGACTCTGCAGAAATCTAGCAGGTATTTGTATGCAGTACCAAGAGATCCTGCTTAATGAGATCTGCAATATAATGTTGCTCAGTTTAATTGGAGTTAAATTCTATACCATAAAAGGTAAAATGCAGTTATAAAATATATAGGATGACTCAAAGCCTTTATGATGATCTCAGAATAGAAATTCTTGTGTTGTCCTTAATGTATATATGTCTTATTTAGTTCATTTGTTTTGAACTTACTTCATTCAAATTAAAAACTATTACACAAAGAGTTTTCTAATTAAAAAAAAAAAAAAACCAAAAAAAAACATAGACCAGGATGATAAGACCAGCTCTATAGTAGAAATAATTTTAAGCTTTTATGAAAACACATGAGCATAAACCAATCTCCTTTCATATCCCAAAATTTTATCATTATGTTCAGAATACCCTCCCTAAGTACTATTTACTTAGGGAGTAAGTAAATATTCTGATTTTTTCCAGATGTCTGGGGCTTAACAGGCTAAAGGCATCCATAATAAAGTAGAATTTTAATTTCTCTTTAAGAACCTGAAAAACAATCCCATTATTGGCAGCCTCTTCTAATGTTTAACAAGGTTTTATTAACAGGTTTCTGTGATGGAAGCAAGTGAAAAGGATTGTTATGTGTTGCTTTTGAAGACAATGTTTTTGCATAAAATTCTGATGTGTTTTAAGTCAATTGAAAAATAAAACACAAGTTCTTACAGTGGAGAATTAGAAGATATTTTCATTTTCTATTTCTTCTTTAAACAGGAGATTTATTCCATAAAATCTTATTAGAAGAACCACTAACATAAAGATAATTTTCATGTTTCATTTGTTATAGAAAGCACAAACAGTAATATGCCTTTGTATCATTTTACATTCAACTTTTTCCAAAACATTTATTTTCTTAACAGTGCTGAAGTGTATGTACCAAAAATTGCAGGAAGCTGTTGCAAGGTTAGTTTGAGGGTGACTAAAAAAAACATTCATTTGTTGGATATATTATAAGGAATAAATTGAGTCAGGTTATTAGGAGACATATATGAAGGTGAAGAAATTCTGATGAGGTTTAGAGAGGTATAAAGTTGATGAGATGGAAAAATGCAGAATGCTCTGGTAAGTGCTAGCAGGAAGGGATGAGGACAGACTGTGAATGTTAGTGTAAATGGAAAGAAATACCGTCTGATTTGAATAATAGGAGAAAAGCAGAAATCAAAAGCAAACATTTTAGCTTAGTTTTGAATAACTTGTCACCATAATGACATCTTTTACAGAGAGCTGTGATTCTGAAGGTCACAGTTCATCTGGGATAAAGGAACTCTGCTTTGTTTGGAGTTAACTCTGATTATATCCATCTTTTGTAGGCTGGACAGATTACTTCTGTTCCTTCTCCCAGACAGATTTTTTAAGAGCCAAAAGTCTTCTGCTTTCTTTTCACATAGGTAAGACTACCAAATGACAACCTCCCAGCAGCCTGGGAGGCAGGTCAGAGCTCTGCATGGCTCTGAGGGTGAGGAGGGGCAATGCTGCAAGCTCAGGTTGCCTCCCATCCCAGTCTGGCAAGTCACACATCTGCAGATGGAAAGGATTTCCAGTCCAGCAACATAGACCATACAGGGTAGGACACATGAAAAACTCAAAATGTGGATGAGATTAAGGCTTTTACAGAATTTTTGGATGACCTAAGTTAAAAAGTTCATCTGTATACTGAAAACACAATCAGATTAAGTAGCATGAAGGGGATGATACCCAGGTAATGCAGTAAAGAGGCAAATTAGAGGCAGAATATTATTTCTAAACTATTTAGACAGTAAATATGTGGGGGAAAGATTGTGCTTTCTAATGCAATTATGAGTTATCTTCCCTCACATCAAATTATCTGCTTGTGGAATAAAGTTTTTATCAAAAAAAAAAAAAAAAAAGAACATCAACATTAACAAGATGATTAAAGCACTCGAGAGGCATATAATCAGCCAAAATCCTTTCTTTCTACAGAGTCAAGATAGAAAATTTTAATATAGGAAACTCACAGTGGTTGAAAAGAGGTTTCTTATACATTTCAGACTTGGTCAAGTTCATAAGAGTCACAAGCAGTTTCCTCAAGGGCTTATTCTCTCTAATGGAATTTTACTGAAGATTGATTACACTACCTTAATAATTAGAAGGTCTTAATAAGAGGTTTACCTTTGATAAATAGAATTGTTAGAAACTACCGTACTCTTGTAGTAAGCTAATAAGGTTGAAGTGTCAAGTTTTAGAATGCATTTTAATCTTGGTCTTACATGGTAATTAAAGGTAATTAATAATCCAGAAATAATCACCAGCGAAAACTCCAATCCCTTTTCCTTGTTTAAGAAATTCTTTACAGAGGGTAGATGAGGAAAAGACAGTTTCCCTCATTTTTAATCAGTCACTGGGAGTAGGGAAATGAGCAATAAGAACATGACCAAGGGCTCAACACAGAAAGCTCCCTGGAGGAGCAGGGATTGCAGGAGACTCAGAGGCAGCAGGGCCATGGGCTGAATCCACATGCTCCCACATTTCAGAGCTGTGGTGCCATGAACCACCTCCACTTCTACAAAGTAGCTGAGCTGCTGCCAGGATGAAAAACCATACCTGATGTGCAGACTGTGCCACAGACTCTCAGCTTCTTCTTAAGGTGATATATCTGCCTTTCTAATTTTAAAGAAGTAGAAGAAAATGTTCATCATCCTGTAGCTTTGTGAAATAAAAGTAGTCCCCTTCCTCACAGCCACACCAGGTCTCTTGTGCAGATCATAAAGCAGGTAGTCACCTTTTGCAGTAATACAATATGTCTTAAATATTGAGTGAAAAAAGAATCCATTGCAGGGTAATTAAATATGCTAATTACCCTCACTGTCCCAAAGGGATTGATTATGACTCTTAAGTGGGCAAATTTAATTTGCTTTATTTAAAAGCAGATGCAGTATAATCAATGCTAAATTTCCTGATTAACCATAAAAGCCCTGTTTGAATAAGTGATCCTTGGCATTTTAATAGGTTTTGATATAACTACAGTGTGTAAGCAGGGTTTATTAATACCATAGGACTGGAATCATAGTGTGATATGGGTAGAAATGGTTCCTGTTTTGTAAAAATGTTAATATCCTGTGTAGATGACCTTGCACCTCCTTTCACATATATTTTAGCTCAAGGCAGCAAGTGAAATTTAAAGCCTAACTGCAAATAACAGTGTGGTAGAAAAAGTAATTTTGATTTGTGAGGAATCAAAGTGGGATTTTATGTCATTATGAACATGGATATATAATTACATGTCTTAAAAGCTAAACTGTGCAACAAGGATAAGGTAGCAAGCATAAAAAGAAGTAGACAGCTTTACAGTTTCAGTTAATATGTGCACTAAATATGTGCATAGCATAACCCAGGCAGTGAGTTGCCTAAATCTTTGGGATTTGTGGGCAAACAAGGCAACTCACTTTGCAGGTGGAGGGTCACATAAAAGCAGTTTCAATAACAACATTTTATTTTAAAAGCTTGCTAAATTTTTTTCTTAATGCTGCTGAGATATACTCTGGGTGACATGACTGAAATATAACAGCTCACGTTGCTGTAAAAGTTGTTTTGCCACTTGTTTGGGATGACCTACATAACTCACAAGTGACGTAGTAGCAATAAAGCCTTTATGGCTCTCTGCACCATTACTGATTCCAGCCCTATGCTGATACTTGCACTTGTGGTGTGCACTGTACAGCACAGGCCTTGTGTAACCGTAACGAGACAAATGTCAGCGGAACTTAGCAATGGCGACAAACTTCGCCAACATAAAATCTGCAAACTTCTGTTCCACAGTATAAAGTCAGCGGGAAGAAGAGCTGAGTACAAATAGCTAAGATCAGTCTGGCCCTTGCATGGAGTGAAGTGTTTAGGTAGACTGTCTTAAGAAGCATTTTATCTGCTCTTGCTTCTCCTACAAAACCTTATGGCATTGCAGATAGATTACATATTTTAAACTAAAATATTTCAAATGTTAGTAGTCCTGTTTCCATTCTCACAGCAAAACTGATCCCGGGAAGATGCGGCATTAGAAGTGCTGACCTAAAGCTTGGCTGATGGAAATACTGAGGAGCAAGGATCTTTGAGTCTCCATCCTCACCACAGAAGTGACTGCAGGAAGAAAACTTGTCTTCCCTAGAAAGTGAATCTGTGGTGTGGCAGAACACATGCAGCCCCATCTTGTCCAGCATAGCACTCCACAGCCTCATTTACGACAGACTCATTTGAGAACTGGATGGAATTATTTTTTGTTTGTTTTTGTAATTGACGCATGTTAGTTCATTACAACTGAAATGTTTCCTGGGAAGATGCAACTTTGCTTTAAACTTAACCAGCATGTGTTCTCTCAGGAGCACTATATCAGATATGAGGGACTGAAGTCCATAATTTGTAGAGGCACTTAATTACATGGTGATTTTGTTCTTCTTCTTTCTTGGTGAAAAGTGACGTGAAGTTTCAGGACAAACCCAATATGGAGTGATGACATTTTTGAAATAATTAAATTTTACACATGATGAGGAATTGATTTTCTATACATTTCTAGTTACCTCTCCTCAAATTGTCCCAGGAGGAACTGATTAGTAAGGGCAGAGTTTTCACAATGAGGGATTTCCTTGCCAGTAGCATGATGATGAATGTCCTTCTAAGTGGATGCATCTTTAATTAAAACTGAATACGTGAAGAAAATAACCATTTCTGGAGCACATTAAATGGCTTGTTTCCATATTTGTGTGTTTATACCATAAAGCACCTTAGCTAGTGCTGTCACTTGTTACTCAGTACATACTTAATGAGACAGGCAATCAGAGGAATGGAGCAGCAGCAGTCTTTTTCAACAAGGTTTTCAAGAAAAGTTAAGGAAAAGAAACCTGACTAAATTAATTGTGCATCTGTTAACACACTGCAGTTCCAAAGACTCTATGCCTTTTATCTTGTACAAATATTGGTAGAAGAGCATGTATCATTACTAAAGGGAAAATAGACACAGCTGATTTGGAAACCTGGAGAGCAACAGTGACCTAGACTATAGCTAGGGTCTTGTTTTGGCCTTTTCATACTTTCATTTAAGTATGTGGTTACATTAGGGATCCTTGCTATCCTACTGGCTCAGTCTTAGTTATTTAGACCATCAGATTTGAAAGCCAGCATGTAACCTAAGTAAAATGTGCCCAACCATGCCACAAACTCATTTATTTCTTCTTCTGCTAGCATGTGTATGTACTAGTAGTCAGAATCATGTTTTTCAAGAAAATTAAAACAGTAAAGAACTGATAAAGTCATTCTTCTAGTTTTATGATTTTGTACATCCATATTGCATCTTTGGACTGTGGCATATCTCATGTTCAGTGGGATGTGACACATATAGGTTTAATGGAAAATAATGCCTTAGCAGAAGTAAAGAGATGCTGTATTTCCTAATTGTAGTTGAATCAGAAATAATAGTGAAATTATTAATGCATGCCTTCATCTTAGGCACAGAGTTTTTCTTTTCAGAAAAATTATGCAAATACTTTTCATAAAATGGATGCTGGAAGGCCTCCTCTTCCCCATTTACTACTTGATATCACTCCTTTTAAGGTTAGGGACTCTGGTGGGTTAACCTCAGCCAGCAGCCAGACCCCCCCTCAGACCCTTTCTCGCTCCCCCTCCTTTTTAGGACTCAGGATATGAGGCAAAAGTTCAATGGGTCAAGATAAAGACAGGGATATTGCTTATCAATTACCATCATGGGCAAAACTCAAATGTGGAAATTAATTTAATTTACTGACAATTAAAATAGATTTGTATAGAAAGAACCAAAGAGAAAGATTTAAACAACACATTTTTTCCCCTCTTTCCCACATTCAGCTTCACTCCAGACTCCAAACTCCTCTACTCCCCCCACCCCCAAGGAGCACAGGAGGAGTGGGGAGGGGCTATGGTCCATGTAAAAGTTTTGATCCCTGCCATACCTCCCTCTTGGTGTGGTTTACCTGCTCCAGTGTGGAATCTTCATGAGATGCAGTCCTTCAAGAAAAAGCTTTCTCCAGTGTGGGTCCCTCATGGGCTGCAGAGGACTTAGCCCCAGTGCCTGGAGCACATTCTTCCTTTTCTCCTTTCCTGGCCTTGACCTCTGCAGAGCTGTTTTTCCCTTTGCCTGACTGGCATTTTAAGGTCTCCTTAAATCTGCTTTACCCGAGGTTCAGCAGTCATAGCTGAGGGGTTCAGCTGTTCCCTGCACTGGGCTGAAGACAGCTGTGTCTGGCATGGGGCAGCCCCTGGACACTTCCCACAGAGGCCACCGCGGTCACCACCAACAGCACAACTTCAACACCTACAGCCAATGTAGGTATAAAGCTGATGAGTCTACTTTAGCATGTAGTTTTCCTAAATGTTCTCTTATAATCAATGGAGACAGATGGGCATCTCTAAGGAGTAATTCAAGTCTTGGGGAATCACACACCAGAGGTATGCATGTCTCTTCTCTTTTTCTATAATACTGCAATCATTTCTTTTAAATTGAACAAAGTAGATCTCCAGAGCAAAGTACACAACCTTCTGAGATCTATTTATCCCTTGTACATATTCAATGAAACCAGAAAAACAAAGAATTATAGACACTGAACAAGTTGACACAAATATACCACCAAGCTACCGTAATCAAACATAATTATATCTTTTTATTTGCTTTAAATTTGCCTAAAGGTGCAATAAAATAAAAGCATGCATACAGTGGAGGGCATTTGTAATACTAGCAGGGATGGCAAGTGGGCTGTAAAAAAAACATGTAATAGTTCTCAAAGCACTGAGCCAGATTAGCATAGATTAAAATATTGTTTGAAAACCCATGGCAGGAACCATTGTAAGTGCTTGGTATATCACCCCTTATTACATTGCTTATTTTTTCAGCAAAGTAACTATTGCACAAAAATAAAAACACTTTGTTGCATATTGCAGTTTCCCACAAAAGGAAATAAGATGAGGAGGTCATTGTATGCAATACTGAAAATACAATAGTGGTGTGTTCATAGTTTACAGTCCAGGTGCTTTTTAATGAGTACACTGTGGAATGCTGTTGTGGTTGAACAGAAGGAGTTTGTATTCACGTTTTTTTCCTTCTTATTTGAAAAAGAAGCAACTAAATATAAAAAACATAAAAGATATTTAGAAAGTTGCAAAATGAGAAGTATCAAGCACCATAATGTAAGTTATTCATACCATCTGATTTTTCCAGAAATTTTTCATCACAAATGAATCCTTTCCAGAGGAGAGTCTCATGTTGTTCAGAGTGTGGGAGCCAATATGACCAGGGACAGCCTGTAGCAGCCCTGCTTCCTTTGCTTTAGCAGTTAAAAAAGATCTAATATCAATCTTATTAAGTAATTTAAAGGAAAGAAGCATTTTTAGTAGGTATGCTAAGTATGTTAATGTTGCAATAATTGTACTAATTCACAGATTTTGGTGCATCAGAGCTGTTCTGATAGGATTTAACCAGCCAAGTTCAAATGCAGTAGCTGTGTGTTCATGTAATAGCAGGAATTTGCATTCAGTAAAGTTGTGTCCAGGCAATTAATCCCAACAAAAATCATGGTGTGATGCTGAATGAATATTAATATCTAGCATCCAGACTCAAACTGACCTCAGGGTCCCGGATAAAGAGGCACTAAATGGCAGAAAGCAGTAACAGCAAATAAAAAAATTAAGGGTAGATCCCCTAGGTTGATCCCCTTTTAAATGTTTCTTTCTATCCCAATAACTTTATCTGTCTTTTCCCTGTGCAAGGTGCCAGAACAGTGAATCAAGTTTCTGATTTAAAAAAGATTCAACACCCATGGTTTTGTGGTGAATACAGATTTTTATCTCAGTTTCACCAAGGTCTTTTTTCCCATTCAGCTCTGGAAGCTCACTGAAAATATTCATTTCTCTGCAGGTGGCAATTTCCCCATTATCGTGTCCAGAAATTCTGTAAACCAGCATTTTTTTCAGGTTTCCACATTGTGTCCTCAGATCCCAGGTACTTACTTTGATATCTCCACAACAGAAATAAAGGGCATACACAAATTCAGCTCACTTTACTAGGACGTGAGATATTGTATGTTATCAAAAAACACCAGGACCAATTCAGAGAAGAAAACTGATGGCCATTAAGCAAAAAAATCCCATCACTTCTGTATCAGGAAGTCTCAGAGTCAGACATCACTCAAGACTGAAATATTCCCCAGAAAATATTATGATATTTACAAAGACTACGTATTTATATCACTACAGGCTCCACCTGTCCTCACAGACTGTCCTGTTGGCTCCCCAAGGTCAGAGCCAGGATGTAAGCTTACAGTCTGATCTGAACATCCTTCTGTTCATCACATTGAACAGAAATGTATCGTATCAGAACACATGTGTGGCAGTCAGGTGGTCCTAAATTATAACTCTTCATTTACTGCTGAGCCCATATGTTGCCCACAAACACTTTATCTGTGTTCCTCCAGCTGCGATATACCTAATGTCATATTGGAGATGAAATGATTGGTCAGAGTCTTCCAGGTTCTTGAGTGATGAGCTGAAAAGCTTGCAAAGGCTGACTTATAATTTCACAAAAAATATTAAACCAGCTCCTGAGGGAGTATATTGAGCAATATCCATTGTGTACGTTAGATGAAACAGGCCTGCTTTGAGAAAAAAAAGTGTGAGTATGGCATTAAAAATTGTCATACTATGTATGCACAGAAGGCAGCAATACATTTAAAGTTTTATGTGTTACTTTAAATATAAAATTTCCTGCTTTTCAAGTTTTTGCCTTTGCAGCTTTAATACTTTATAACATATTCTTACAAAAGCAGATAATTAACACAGAACCATGCCTTTACAGTGTTGCAGAGATTTTAGAATCAACACATGTCAATGCAGGGAGAACAAATTTTTTTTTCAAGCATCCCACTTAGGCCAATAGTGCAATTTCATTTATCCTTTTAGCCATTTTTATGACAGCTACAAAAATGTCTTATATACTAGAGATGCTTGATACTACCTCCTGAATAAGGAAGGAAATGTAAAATTAAATTATGGTATAAGCAAAACTTACACCAGGCTGTTTTCTCTGACCTGAGCAGTAAATAAGTATCTTTCTAGCAAGGTCACAAAGCTGGGCTTTATGTTTAAAACTACAGAAACATTTTATTAGATAAGTCTGCTCTTTTCTTTAAATAGAGCCTCTCCAACTCACTTGTCTTCATTCCTTTGGAAAGCTGTAAACCCTGCTTTCCAGTGCTGCCCATGTGCATACCCCCTTTGTATCACTACTAGTGCTCCATTTGCTATCCTATCCAGAATGGTTGCTTTCTCTTTCTGGCTTTTCCCCCTCTCTTCACTTTGCTTACAAATGTTCTACAACAGTCTTCATGTGCACCTTTCATATCTGTAAAATGTGTAAAATGAATTTCAAATACAATTCTGGAAAGGACCACTGGATTTTGGAACCACTCTGCTACAATCTCTGGCAAACATTACCTGTCGTAGTCATGGAAATTAAGATCACTGTCCAAGATAAGTTCTTGGACTCTCTTGGTATGGAAAAAACTGAAGAAAGAAAAGGTTTTTGGTGGAAAGTTCCCCCTATCCTTGCTCTGTCTGTAAAACACCCATGGTTTTCCAAGTGATGCACTTGAAAAAGGTTTCTAATATTTAGTTGCTTAAATGCAACCATTGTGATATGTTGCAGCGCGCCGTCAGGGGTGTGCTGGGTGGTGAAAGCAGGGGCGCGACCGTCCCCCTGCGAGCTCTGCAATCCCAGTTCTCAGATGGTTCGGCGCAGGGACAGACGAAGACAACATGGGTCTTGGGGTAAACCAGAGTGGATTTATCAGATGGACAAGATGGAGCCCCAAGACCCCCAAGACAAGACTCGGGGAGTGAACAGAAATTTTATACAGTAACTTAGGAGGAGGGGTGTAGGAACATTAACCAATGAGGGTAAGGTTGGGGAGGGGTCAAAGGTGGGAATAACATTTTATAAATCTATCAGGGAGAACAAGGGAGGGGAATAATACAAAGTAACAAATAGGGTGTTGAGTATAACAAAATCGACAGGGAACACTCTGGAAGGAGGGGTTGGGCAAGGAGGATGGGCAGGGAGAGTTCTGGGGAAAGGGACAGGGATGGGGAGGATTGACAGCTTGGAAGGGAGGAGGTTAGGGATGGGTTTGGGAAGATTGACAACTGGGGAAAGGAGGGATTAGGGAAGGGAACAGGGGGCAAACACAAATTTAAAGCAAAAACACACCACCACAGTGATAGGCCTGCATCTAAATCAAGGTGTGTCCAGAGAATGTTTTCTTCAGTTGCAAACATCTGTATAATGACATCACAGATTAAAATGGGTGTTTCTTAAAATGCATTAATCCACTTCCAACTGGAAACAAAGTTTCACTATTGGGGGAGGGAGCCCTGACGCTTCTAGGTTTTCTGAAAGCAAACCATGTTTCTTAACTTAGAAAAGGGGCTGGTATGCCAAGCACTACTTTCCTTAAACCAACTTGTAGCTGTGACCATGCACATTATTTTGAAGTGCCGGTAGTCATAAATGTTTTTGTATCACTGGGGGAAGCAGAAGTACTGGCAACAAGAAAAGTGTATTTTGATAAAACGTTGAAATCAAAATCAAAGCTCTGGTAACATTTGGTGCTTCATTACTTTAAACTAGTACTTGCCCAGGGCCTCCTACCAACATAGAGAATCTTGTTTAATAGCACAGGGCAGAATTTTAAAAAGTGCTGCAATGTTTATAGAGTTCCTAGTAACATGAGATCAACTCATAACATTGGAAACTGTAATACTTATTTTTCCAGTAAGAATAAACTAACTCCAGCACCAAGAACTGGACTAAAGGGAACAGAGCTCTTAGGTTACTATAATTGCAGCACAGTGTAGCTTTGGCAACACTTCTCTTTCCATCTCTGATCCCCTTTCCTTAGTTCTAATACATATTTATCCTTTCACCTGGAAATTAATCCTTTTCAAAGGCATACTGTTAGCACTTAATGAATTCTTCCCAGCAGGGCTTTTATTTAATGTAGAAATGCTCATTTTAATTTTTTAAGAAGTGAGTTCAGAGATCCAGTATTGCAAGTTGTAAATGGTTTGTCAAACTGAACCCAAACTTATAATTTCCTTTACTATTCTCAAGATGAAGGAGTTCTAACTGTATTT
Source organism: Anomalospiza imberbis (assembly GCF_031753505.1). Classification (NCBI taxonomy): domain Eukaryota; kingdom Metazoa; phylum Chordata; class Aves; order Passeriformes; family Viduidae; genus Anomalospiza; species Anomalospiza imberbis. Next base: position 105,808,479 of record NC_089682.1, read on the forward strand.
ATTTTACTGCTAGAGTCCTAAAATGCATTTGAAAAAAAATTATATATGCCTCAAGAAATTTTGTGATTCCACTTAGAAGGGTGATTTTTCATTTATAGGATCCCTAGTTTAATATTAATTTATGTTGTCATTTGATCCCAGCCAGCAGCTAAGCATCCAGGTAGCAGCTCATTCCCTTTCCAACAGTGAGACAGGAGAGGGAATCAGAAGAGAAAAAGGGAGAAAATTTTGGGGTTGAATTTAAGACAAGTAAAGGAAAGGAGAAAAAAATCCACCACAATTGTTGCAATGACAATCAGTCACCACTTCCCACAGGGAGCCTGGTGCCATTCAGTCTCCAAGCAATGGCCACCATGGCAGACAAGCACACTCAGTTTTGTTGTCAAGCACAATTATTATGGAATGGGATATCCTGCTGGCCAGTTCAGATCAGCTGCCCTGGCTGTGTTGCCTCCTGGCCTCTCACCCACAGCCCAACCTCCTCACTGAGGGGTAGACTGAGCGATGGAGAAAGCCTCACACTGTGCAGGCACTGTTCAGCCATGGCCAAAACTGTGGTTTGTCATCAGCACTGTTTTAGTCCCAAATCTGGAATGCAGCATCATAAAGACTGCTACCAAGAAAATTAACTCCATCCAAGCTAGACCCAGAACATTTAGCTATTTAAATAAATTAGAAATATATTTATTGTTATTTCCTGAAGGCACTTGGGCACTTTAACTCCTACATTGTTTTTTGTTTTTTGTTTTTTTTTCCTTTGAATAGCTCTTTTTTTGAGACTAATTGGTAGCAGACTATATTACTAATTTGCTTAAACAGTCAGAACAGTGCACCTGCAGTCCCATCTGCAGCCTCAGCAATGGAAAAGAATGGAAGTATGCAGCAATATAAATTTTATATTGCATATGCTCTGATTGTATATAATTTCATGTCCATGCATTACTTGCAGAACACATATCTTTAAGAAATTTGGAAAATCATAAAATAATTTAAAGGAATGAGACAGCAAAACAACTGGAGGTGACTTTTTTTTTTTCTAGAACAGGCACTCTTTAAATTTTTTTACAATTTTGCATTATTTGAGGAAAAAAAGGTATACTGGAGCCCTCATGTAAAAATGCAAATTTTTCGTATCTGTGATGCTGTTCTGGTATGGCTGGTAGAAATGAAAGGAGAACCCAGAAGCAGAACAGCAAAAGAGCAAATGCTCATACAAAGCACAGCACCAGGAAAGCAAAAAGCACTTGAGGGCTTTTTAAGTAACGGAGTAATCCAAGCCTGAGATAGTACAAGATTTTGCAGATGAATTACTGAAGACAAAATTCCATCACAAAGATTGCTTCTATTACCAGTTGTGATCACTTGCCTCTTTTTCATTTTTTCTTCTAAATTGTGACAATATTCTCAGCAATAATAAAGAATTCAAGGGGACAAACAGTGCTGAATTGTACAAAAGTTGAACCAGTTCATACACAATAAGCTACCCTAACAGATTGCCAGATGAAGCATTTGAATGGATTTTACTTCATTTGAGAAGGCCTTAGGGAGCTGAGAAAACAAGTTAAGGCATTCATTCTCTGGGAACTCAGGAAATCTAGCATAATTTTCTTGCTTCAGGGTTAGTGAAGTCATCTAAATCCATCCTTCATAGTGCTTCCAACAGTGCTGTGGCTGTTGACACATGTCCTTGTCCTTGCAATCAAAGCAAACTTCCATCACATCCGTTTGCAGTGAATCATGGCATCATAGAGCCGTAGACATGTAGAACATTCTGAGTTGGAAGGGACCTACAAACATCGACAAAGTCCAACTCCTGACCCAGCACAGGTCAGTCCTTAGAATCACACAATGTGCCTGAAAGTGTTGTCCAAATGCTTTTTGAACAGGATTGTTGCTGTGACCACTTCCCTGGGGAGCCTGTTCCATTGCCCAACAACCTTCTGGATGAAAAACCTTTTTCTAATATCCGACCTAAACCTCTCCTGACACAACTCCAGGCTATTCCCTCAGTCCTGTCCCTGGTCACCACAGAGGAGAGATCAGTGTCTGCCCCTCAGCTCCCCTTGTGAGGAAGATGTAGACAGCTATGAGGTCTCCCCCTGGTCTTCCAGAAGATCTCTTGATGGGAATGGGATATTACCACTCAGCCCAGGAAGTGCATTTGCTTGGCTACAACAGTGAGGGTTAACTGTGCTGGCTGTGACACTTGCACAGTTCTCCCAGGTTCCACTGATGTCAGATAGGCAGATTGTCTTTCTTCATTCTGAATTATCTACTCTTTTGCATGAGTCTTAACATTTCGGAAGCTATGCAGAGTGAACAGAACAAATTCCCTGCACATGTCAAAGAGAATTAGAAAAGTGTCTCGTGTTAAGTATTTTGATGAAATATTGGACACGTCTGCATTTTTCTTCTTGGTGGAAAACTTCTTTGTAAGTGAAAAAAATGGAAGGAAAGGGTATGGAAAGTTTTCAGTGCATGCAAAAGTACCTCTGAATGATAAGCAATAAGAAAATAATACCTTTTCATGCATAACTCCACAAATACTGCCTGGACTAATGGTGTCTAAAATTGCATTGAATACATTGTAACTATTAATTCATTTTAAAATCACTGTTACTATAAAAACTTGTTGGACCATGGCAATTATCCTAAAATGCACACTTTTTTCTCAAGTGTTTTCCTAGAGAGATTTTGCCATCAAACAGCATGGAGGTACTATAAATTCTCACATGTTCTCCCTGTTTTCAATGTCATTTTAAGCTTTACATAACATAAAAGTTTTAATCACAAAGCAAATATAGCAAGGTAAAGAGGTATTTAGAACAGTCCAGGCCTTGTTAAAATATACAAAGAAATGGCCAGATTTTCAACAATACTCTGCAAGTAATTTTTAATTGTCTTTTTCGGATTTGCTGGACATGTGAAATTAAATGATAGGAATTCTAGAGATGATGAATTTATATGGATGGAAGGACTGGGTAAATTTTGGTGCTTGCTTAGCTACCAAAGCATGCATTCAATACCTTTATCAGCAGGCTGATTTTCCACAAAGACTCATATTCATGGCCTCTGTCAGGTCCCTCTGACAGCTTTCAGACAGCTTGCCACTTCTGTGCATCACAGCTGTGGCATTGGTCAGAGGGGTCCTTCTCTTTTTAACAACTGTAAATGGCATATGCTTATCCATTCAAGCTTTTCCATTTTCCTGCCCTCCCCTCCAAATCGAACTATCATTTTCAACTCGGGCTAGTAGGATTTTATCTGGTATATAGTGCTTAATCACTGTACGGAATCTGTGTCTCACACCAAACAGCAAAGAAATTTTCATAATCCATACTCCAGCCTGATGAATAAGAATTTTATAGTGTATTTTATTCTTCTCAATACAAGTGTCAGTGCAGTGTTATCATCATGTTACAGAAGAACAGGAGGAACAAAAGGATATGGCTGTTGGAAAAAAGGTTTTTTTAGAATAGACTAAATAGTGTGGCATGCTTTTGCTATTAAAAACACTATATAAAATGTCTCCCTATTAGATGACCATGGATTAATCAGAATCTGCACTACTATTTTCTTTAAAAATGAAATATTAAAAAAAATGTATATTCTTTTCATGCTAGAAGCTGCTTCTGTAAATGGAGCTTCATCACATTGGTATATGCATACTACTGCTAAGCTGTGTTGAAAACCAAAGAAGATTCTGCATACAAGGCTAATTATACCAAGAGCAGTGTCAATGACACCAGAGTAATCTTGAGCAGAACACTCACAAAAAATGGAGGTGTTCTTCTGGGACCTTCGATGGTATTAATAAGGGCTTCATCAAATCAAGAGATCTTATTAAAGAGATGTGCTGTATATATCTTAATGACAGACCATTTAGGAGCCTATCAGGATCCCAAATGAGAACAGTAATTGCCTTAATGGGATGCTGGTTCTTTCCAGATACAGGACACTAGCTGTTGGAAGTAATGCCTTTGTCTCTTAGTTTTTTTTTTACTTTCTGTAATAATATAAGAAATGCAATTCCTGTTACTATAAAAATAAAAATAATTGATCCTTTAAAGTTTAATCATTACAGTGCTCCATTAAAATATCTGACCTAAAGTACTATTTACCTTTTTTATTTAGTCTGCGTTGAGTTTCAATAGAATTTATTGGATGGGATATACTACTAAATTGGAAGGAACCAAGGCTAGTGCTTCTATTCTGTTTTGATAATCTTGATTATCTTAGAAGGACTCTCTTCTGTAATAAAGAAAATTCCAGTTTTATCCCAGGAGTATAATTTCCAATTATGTGTAATGTCTGTAGTGAAATTTAGATTATTTGAGGAAATGTCAACCAAACCTGTGCTAGAGAGATATTATATGGATATTTGCAGAAAAGGATCTACAACGAAGAGGAAGATAATGTTTTTTGAAGTCCAGTTCGCTAGTGCAATCTTCTCCTCTGATTTATCATTTGCTGAAGTTATTACAGTTTTCCCAGCTTTCAAAGAGCTTTAAAAGAAATTCTGTACAATATCATAACTGGGCTTGGGACAAAGGAGGAAGATATTACTGTTGTAACTCTAAACACCCACTAACTCTGTTAAGGCCATGTGTATACAAAATAACTTCACGTCTCACCTTTAATTCTGAAAATGTACTGATTTTCCCATTCTTCTTCATTATTTCTGAAGGCCTGAAAATGAGGGGAAAGGATAGTAGTAGATGAGAACTTGCACTGTTAAGCTGTGTTTTGTTCTAAAGGGTCCTCATCAGCTGCTGACAGATGAGAAGACCAAAGAAGCTTCCTTTACATAACCCTTCATAACAGTACAATATCTGAGATGGGAAAAAAAAGCTGGTCTCAAAATACTTGTGCTAAAGGCTATGTAACCACTAATTCAAAAATGCATGAGGTGAAGATGCAGCATCATTTTAACTGACCTCAAAAATGCCCTCATTTAGTTTAAACCAAGTATTAGACATCAAGTAATTCATTATTTTTTCCCATGTCCATGAAGCTATTGACCTGTGACATGGTTTTTATTAGAATATCATTTACATTGCATCCTCAAAATTTCATGTAGTCATTACTTATTAAAATATGAAAGAAAAAATGATGACCAGAAGAGGGAAGAGCATGTTTCTTCTCCAGGTATTGACAAGATGAGGTGAACTGAGATCCTTTTCTCCTAATCCCAGTGCTGCCACATTCTGCGAGGAGTCGCTGAATTTCTAAGTCCAAAGCACAATTCCTTTAAAAAATATCTTTGGCAAAGGAATGTTCAAAGCTGCAAAGAACAGTGCCATTTGCTCAAGGTGGTATTGCCTCTGCATTGCTGTCCTTGTGGGGAATTCTTGGGCTTACTTCTTACTATAAGTTGTCACATAGTCCCAGGAAGTAAAAACTGAGATGATAAAACTGTGTGAGGTCCTCAGCTTTTTCAGCTTCCTCCTTTACGCTGCTAGAGCTCTGCTTCCCTCTTCCCTCATCATTTTTCTCAGGAGGTTTTATGGGACGAGTACTTTTTTATCAGCTTCTTACTTGATTTCACCAGCTTTACTGTTTTGTAGTGTGGTGTGATGATTTTTTTTTTTCTGGAGTCACTGTGCATTTATTTTGAAGCAATGCAGAAAATTGGTGTGAATGATTTTCCTTCACTGTCCTCTCAGTTAAGGCATGTGTATATTGATAATGATGGAAAAAATGGTGGTTGTCTGAGTTGTGGGGTTGGTTGGTTGGTTTTTTCTCGTATGTGTTTTTCTGATGCAACAGGCATCTGTGTATTGATGTTGTCACAGCTTTGCTTGAACCTTGTACAGTCAGTAGTGCAGGCAAGATTACAGGGGGATTTTGCATTCAGACAACCTATTGAGCTAAGCACCTCTTACTTATCTGCAGGCTAAATATATGTCAGGAGTGCTGACTTGCTTAATCTTAAGACTACTCTGGAAATTTTGTGGTCCCTTGTTTGCTGCACACTCACTGACTGATAGAATGGCTATTTACACCTATTTAACTGGTACTGCTAACCTCACTCTATAAACTTCATGCATCCTTTCACAATCATTAGATATCATATCTAGTTACAATCTCTTGCTAAAACCAGAATTTTCCTATATACACAGAATTAGATCAGTCTCTTCCATAGCCAACAGACAGAAGTTATATTCTGGAAGCTACTTTTTTTTTTGTTTTACAGTTTTGAACCATTTAGTAAATGGGCAGAAATAATTGGATGAATAGATAATTATCAGTAAAATTATCCCCAGCTTCTTTCCTTCATCTGACAACATAAATACAAGAATCAGTCATTCTGACACTGAACAATGTCAGAGGAGTCTACAAGACATCCCAAAAATCTGGCTGGAATATGTTACTAGTATTGGGACAGGCCTATGTTCAGAGCTTGACCAGGCAGAAATGTGCAATTCCTAGCCAGAATTATTCTTTCTCCATCTTCCACAGTTTGATTTTTTTTGCATTATTTTTACCTGTAGCTTTGTGGGGGGCATATTTTGTTTGATGAAGGCCACTTTGATTTTACACAACTCACATGATAGCAACAACCATCATTTTCTCAACAAAAAGCTACCATTAAGAGATTTTGAAAGATGGAAAAGAAAACTTGGTTATATTAATCTGTAAGGTATTTGGCTCTTCATCTTTATTTTGACCCTCTTAAGAACCACTAGGGCTTTCCTGAAGTACATTTTTGCTTATTTGCAGTGGAGGATACAATTACAGAGCAATTTAGTTCTTAGGCAGCAGAAAGATGTTGTGTAAGCAGAAGGCAACGACAGCTGAAGGTTTTTATGCGGTTCTGTAATTCACTAATTAAAAAAGATCATTCTAGCAAACAGAACTGCCTCTTGAGATAATGCTTAATGAACATTTCAGTGACTGGATACCTTTAAACTCTGGTCAAGATTGCTACGGCTCGTAAGATTGCATTCAAGAAGACTGAATGATATAGCACACAAATTAGTTTTAGCTTTCATCACATAATTTTGAACTGCTTAGCATATTTATACCTCTTGCATTTACAATTGCTGAAAAAAAGTTAATTTATAACCACTGAAAGCCCAGGCAGATCTCCTTAACAGTGTGTATTGATTTTTACACAACATCAGTTTTACCTCATTAATAATAGAGTCTTTTGACAGAATGACTCCATATAGATACTGTCATTCTTTTGGGAATCTGCTGTTTTGGAAGATACACCCAGGACTTCTTACAGTGTGCCGTGTACAATGCCGATGACTGAATGTTAATAAAATCAGCATTCTAGGGGAACAATCAGCAACTTTGGGAAGACTCCTTGCAGAAAATGCCTGGTAGGGTTTGATGAGGTGAAAAAAAGCCTTCTCACAAGCACTCACGAAGATGACTGTACTTTCTTGATGATTTTTGTGGATTCCTCTGTCTCTTGGAGGGGAATTAAGAACAATATGCTGCCTAAATTAAAAACAGAATGATATACTGCCAGTGGCCATTAATGTGCCAAAGCAGCTGTTCTTCTCATCTTCTGGGATACAGTCTGGGGCTCAGCAGCTAATTGCTGATACTGCACCACTACCAGAAGGAGCAGGGGATTTCTGTTTGTTCAGATTATAGAATTCCTATTTAGGACACAATGATCTTTAGCATTGAGGAGCTGAGGATTTCAATGCATCATGGGCTGGTAGTTGTTGCCACAGTGGAGCCTCACCACGTGCTATGTCTTAGCAGCAGGCCGTGTAGGATGATGGATATAGCAAGCCTCCAGTGAAACAATTGTGGTGTTATTTACACTTCATCAAGGGGGTTGCAAAAAAACAAAACAAGCTTATTAGGCACAATATATGTAGAAATTTGTCAGATCAGAAGTGACTGAAGATAGCTGTTATGGAAATAATATGATACTAACGTAGTTGTTCTTTCTTTTACTGTCAGGATAATTGGAATACTTTAAAGAAAAAGCAATCTCATGGGTATGAAAGCAATGCTCCAATTTTGCCTCAATGCTCCTATTAAGCCTCATCTATTTTTTTTTCTTTTTCCACAGCTCCTTATGTCTGTGCCTAGAAGGATTGGTACAAACTTGGTATTCAGTCAGGAAAGTAGCACATTTGAGATAATTTCCTTTCTGATTAATTTTGTATTAATTTTCATCATAAAGGTTGCCTTACTTCTGCAGTTTTTAAATAATGGCTCTTCCCATTCATGGAAAAGTGTACTAAAGGACCATAATCCCCATATTTTTTAAACCTAACAGTGAGTGCCACCAAAGCACACAGGTTAGGAGTCTCAGTGTTTTTCACTCAAATATATGAAATTTAAGTTGCACAAATAACTTCAGTGCAGGGAGTATCATTATATCTGATTTTCAGGTATCTTGCTCCCAGGATGCCACTACCTATACAGAGAATACAGAAAAAGACACATGGAAAAACACTCCTCATCAGCCAATGTGCTAAATGTCTGAACTGCCTGAGATGCCTCTCATTATGGATAGTGCTTCAACATTGCATCAGGTTTGAGATTCCTCCTCCCTCCAATTTGAATGGACCATTAATTTCAACTAGATATAAACATCTCAGTATCATTTTTGGATTAAGGCCTAAGTAGAAGAGTGGGTTTTTGTACTGCATGTTTTGCTAGATGTAAAGCAATGGCAGCACAAAAACTATTTTCCTCTGTGGTTTGGCTTTGATGGTAATATGGAACTAACATTTGGGATTGATATTCCCATTTGTTCTGGCAGGGTTTTTTGTTTTTCTTTCGTGTCATATAACATTAAATGACACTCACTTAGCTTATTCTGCTTTTCTCTTTTCCTTATCCATGTATTCTTCACAAAATATTTAATAAAATAATGCTAATTCCAGGCTTAAGAAAACCAAATTCAGGGTAAAACTTCAAATTTCCTTACTTTCACACAGGCTTTAATTCATAATTGTTTTACCATTAATAATTTCAACAGAGCTGAAGATTAAATAGAAAAATTATTAATTAAAATGGTATCAAGTATAAATGCATAATGTGCCTTTATAAAATAAAAAGGATGAAATAGAAATGAAATATAATAATTGGAAATTATTCTTGTGACTGCCATATGAAATTAGTCCATTTTAATAAAGCCAGGATGGAAACAGCAGGAAACTATGTGAAGCAATGAACAGCACTAGGAACTTCTACAAAAGTGTTTTCACTGTTTGCACTGCTTTTTGTTCCTCACCTTGCAGATTGCATGTTCTCTGGGGAAGTGATTTCTTAATTGGGTGGGGTATTCTGCTTTCAACCCAAAGATGGAGCTGACTTATTTTACTGGAGGCTGAAATGAAAAAGGACGGGAACCACCCTTGTGACTGCACTTTAGGAGTGTGCAGAGCCCGATTCTGCCCATGTTTGTGGGCTGACACAACATGTGGGCAAAGCACACTGAAATCCAGTGTGCGTGGTTTTATATGTCTGTCCCTCTTGCTTTACATAGATGACCACTCATAGATCAGTGGGCATTCAGATCTGGTTTTCACATGACAGGGTGAGTGATAAAAAAACCTGGATGAAGTAAGAAACTTTGCTTGTGTTTTGCTGCTTGGGCTCAGGTACTGTGTTCCCTGTGCTGCCCCAGAGCATCTCTCCCAGGGCCTCCACAGGCCAGAGGCTTGCTAAGGTTGAGGCTTGTGGTTGATGAAGCACAGATACTCCACTCTTGGCAGAAACCTCCTTTGTTTTTACTTCTGTGAATTATTTCTAAGTCCCTACTTCGTTGCTTTATCTTGCTGCCCCAAAAAGAAAGTCTGTTGCTCTTTCTGCCTCAAAAAGAAAATCTGTTTTTTTACCTTTTGTTCTGTTTTATAGAAAATGAGAAGAGGGAAAAAATTCTCTTCCACCTTTAACTGGCTTCCTTGTCTTCTGTGTAGACAGGGTGATCATTAAGGTTAATGACTCATCATTGTGCATAATCTGGTGAGTGATACAGAACTTTTCAGAAAATGACAAAATTCCACATTCACAGATTAAAATAAAAAAACACAGACTTTTTACAGTAGTATTAAACAAAATTACTAGATCTCATAACTTGTACATTGGCAGAATCCCAAATCATCAAAGCAAAGAAATTGGAAAGCATTTATCCAAGATAAAAGAATGCAAATGCTTTCTGCAGTTCAGCTCTCTAGGGTATTTTGGGTCACTGGCCATTTCCAGTGTTTCCTCCTGCCCTTACTAGAAGTTGCATATGTAAAATACCACAAAACATATTTTGTGTGTTGAGCACAAAGTGGTGTAGTTAACAGAGTATGGCTGGGTTGATTCCCTTTTGTGGCAGGGTGCTGACTATAATTATGTACAGTGAACTTGAATTTAGCATATATAAATTAGGAGACTGAAAATTACCTTTGAGATTCAGTTTAAACCTACAGGGCCTTGAGGGACTATACTGAGAAGCACTTGTCAGTCTCAAAACATCTGCAGCAAAGATGCCTGAGCAGAAGGGCAAATTACCATATCTTCTGAGATTGTGAATGTATCTGAGTAGCTGAAGAAGTATAGTGTTAACAAATGCCTAATAGAACTCAAACTAAATTCATGTAATCTGTTAATCTTCAGAATTTGCCCTACTTAGGTCAGGATGAGCCCTCAATGTGCTGAATAAAAGTTTAGAGCCTTTGACTTGAGATTATGTGCCAGTGACCCAAGTCAAACAAATGAAGAAAGGCCTTAGTGAGCAATGTCTGAAGATAAATAGTTTAGATTCTGCTTAGAATTTGGCAGCTTTCAAAGTTCAGATCCTTTGCTGTCTGGAACAAAATAGAAGTGCTGCCATTTGAGCTTAAAAAAAAATCTCATAAGAGAGAACTGCAGGCACTGCAAGACAGTCAGATTGATTGCTTGCACTCATCAGAGACAGTGTGTGGGATCCTTGCCCTGGCTGCTGCTCCAGGGAAATAAACCAGAAGGAATTGGTCTAACACCTCTCGCCAGGGGCTGTCAGTGAAGCAGCTCCTGGTGGGTCTGTGCTGCTCCATGTGAGTCAGCCCCACCTGATGCTACCATTCACTGGGACTGCCATGCCCAGTCCAGGAGACGTGGACAAACTGGAGCAAAGGGATGCTAAGATGGTTAAGTGTCTGGAGCATATCATATGAGGAGAGGCTGAGACAGCTGGGACTGTTCGACCTGCAGAAGAGGAAGCTCAGGGGAGAACTCATCAGTGTATATAAATCCCTAAAGTGGGGTAAGTGAAGAAATTGGAGCCAGGGTCTTCCCTCTGGTGCCCAGTTATTTAGGAATAAGAAGAAAATAATTTACTATGACAATGGTAAAACAGGTTGTCCGGAGAGGCAGTCTCTGTCTATGGAGATATATTCAAAACTCATCAGGGCAAGGTGCTGGTCAGCCTGATGCAGCTGACCCTGCTTTGAGCCAGGTGTTGGACAAGGGCATGTCCAGAAGTGCTTGCCCATCTGAGCAATCCTCTGGGATCCACCTGAGTGATTCCATAGGGAAGCACACATGACTTCAAACACTAGTCCTCTGTAGGAGGGTGACCAGCCTCCCCCTCTGCGGTGTTACGGACAGGCTTCAGTCCAAGGGCAGAATAAACATCAGCAGCAAGGAAAGAAAGGTGCACAGGCACATATCTCCCAGGTACTGCAAGAGCAGCAGTTTCAGCTAAAAAGCAAGACCCGTGGACAGATTTTGAGAAAGCCCCTAAAAACAGCACTTCCACTTCCTAGAGAAAGGCTGTTGCTCTTCACAGAACCAGGCTGTAAATATGTCGTGCTAGGAAGAAAGCAGTGAGTTCCTTCTCTCTACTCCAAATCTCTGCCTCAGAAGAAAAACTCTACATGTGTCGGAGTTCTGCACATACATACATTTTTCAAGTTGTAAAAAGTAAACACATTTTTGTTACGGCAAGAAGGTAATGGTGAAATCTTTAAGAAATTGCTTCTTAGAGAGAAAAATGGCACAGCAGGATCCAGCAAAATCCTAAAAGGATAATTCAGCAATAAATATTCTGGGGCATGGGAGTTATTTAATTTTTAAATTGCTAACACAACTTTTTTGAACAAAAAAAAAAAAAAAAGCTTTTATATTTTCAGGCATGTTAAATAAATCTTTCCTGTGTCTCAGTTATATGTGCTGGAAGTGCTTGAGAGGTTTTTCAAAGATTCCTTATAGATTTACCTGTTTCCTGATAGAAATCTCAGTGATGGGCTGCTGAAACTCTTACCCACACAAGCTGTCATATTGCTAGCAGCAGAGCTATCTGTGTGTCAAAGGCATTGTGCTGAGGTAAGGCTTTGCAGAACAGGGCCTCCTGAGACCCATGAAAAGTGATCCTTTCAAAATGATCTACAGAAAATTTCTTGACAGGTATGGGGAATGCAGGTTGTGATCAGCTCATCACACATTGTCTCTGCCGCTCTTTTGTCCACAGCAGGAGGACTTCTTACACTCTTTCCCTATTCCAGTATGAGGTCCCTTCCACGGGAGACAATCCTGCACAAACCACTCCAGCTCATTCATTTGCCCCCCAAAATAAGCCTTCTTCTTTCCTCTCTCCTGCTTCTGCCTTCTTCATGATTTATCCCTTGCTTCTTGCTGCAAAGGAAATGCTGCCCTCTGTGTCCCAGAGCAGAAGTACCCATAACAGCAGATTAAAAAGCAGAATTAATAGATATGTGACAGTGTCATGAAATAATCTGAACATCATTTGCCTACAAACTGTGAGTAAAATCCTAAAACTACCAAATGAAAGGAACTTTTCCCTTTGAATTCAGCTGAGCCAAGACTGTAGACCAGGTGCTCCCATATCCATTGGTTAGATTCATTACTTGCAGAGAGCCACAACTATTTAAATTTATTTAAAAGAAAAAGAGGGATTGACTACTTTGCCAAAGAAGATTATGAAATAAAAAGCTATGACATAATAGAAAATGTTGATGGAATTGCTGGACTTTTAATTGCTCAACAGGGTTTTTAGACCATTTTCTTTTTGTGTGTGTTAGTTTTGGAAGAAAGGGTTAAAATAGTCCAGCTTCTGGTGCTCTAATTCCTTTATTCTTTTGATTATGTAGGCTTACATACACAATGCTGTTTGGCAATAGATCTCAAGGTGCAGTAAAACGACACCAGGACCTATTTACAAAGGATGCTTTTGCATAAAAGAATGCAATGTTGCAAAAGGAAAGTAAAAAAATACATTCTTTTTGTAAAATATGTTGAAATATTTTAGTTTTCTTATAATTAGTCATATTTGACTTTTTTCTGTGGATTCTGAATATCATTACTGAATACAGAAATCTTGGAGGTTTATGATTAATATTGACTATTCAAAGTAAAAACAGTCCTGCCCAGAAATAACCCAAATTTAACAAGCAATAATTTCTCCCCTGTACTCTCCAGCTGAAGGAGGAAGTATACTTACAAGAGTGTACTATAATCTAGCTATAGTATAAATAATATTGAAAATACATATGTAGTTAATTACTGTTCTCAATCTTGTTTTTAAGAGCTGCTTTCCCTCGTTCCAATATACTGTGCTCAACTGTTGTTTGGTTTAGAAGTTTTTTTCTCTATCAGTTAGTGTATCCAATTGGAGAACCTTAACCACCTCTGTACTCAGAAATAATGTTTCATATTCTGCTTTTCTACTTACAATAAGTAGACCATTGCAGTGATCTGGCATTTGAATTTGGACAAATTATGCTAAATAACAAATATAGCAATGAATCAGAGACTTCCTTAGGAAGCAAAAATTGAGGATAATCAATCTTCAAACATTCTACCTTACCTTGCAGTTTTCCAGTTTTGTTTAGCAAATGCACTGCAAACCCCTGTTGTGCCTAGCAAATCTGTATTTCCAAAGCTATCTAGCAGAAATCAGACAAAATCTCAAAGATACATGTTTGTTTATGTGTAATTCAACACATGTTGAGGCTTCTGAATGGAGAGCCAGGAGTTTTTTTTTAAATGTGAGTCACCTCTAGAGAGAGATGTGTTTCTAGACTGTATTCCTAAATTCAGTAGGTTCCTACAAATTTGTTACAATTCACTCCATCAATTTAGTTGCAATAAACTTGGGACCATCTTAAATTGCATTTGCAAATCCCAACTAGCCTCTGAGTTTCAGAAAGTCACCATAAAACTAAAAAACCTGGGGACTGACCCAGCTGTAGAGATACCATTATTAAACTTTGGACTAGCTTTCTTAAATGAGACTCAAGCATCCAAAATTGCCGCAGCTGGCACTTCTGTTCTGCATTGTAGTTTCTACTTAGAAATTGTGTAAACTGAAGCACATATTTAAGAAAAAAACTTCATCATGGTGTAAAAATTCATCCAAAGAATGACTTGTGAGACAGAATCTTATGGAAGTGTCTCCAGTGAGAGGACTGGAGAAAATGGCCTTAAGCAGAAAGAGGGGACATTCAGATTAGATATTTGGAAAAAAAATTCACTGTTATGGTGGTCAGGCATTGGAATATATTGCCCAGGGAGGTTGTGGAATCACCATCCCTGGAGGTGTTAAGAGGTGTCTGGGTCCAGCACTGGGTGGTATCACTTAGTGGTTTAAATGTTACAGAGATAGTGCTGGGTAAATGGTTTGCCTTGATGATCTTACAGGTCTCTACCAACCTTGACGATTCCATGACTCTATAAAAGGTTTATGAAATAACTAATTTATATATACCCAGTTACTCAAATATGATTCGTGTTTTACATTTTCTAATTGCATATTATGCTTTTTCAAACCAGATTTACATTCTAGGACTTGCATCAGATTCCAGAAGAAAATTGAAATTACTAATGCAGTGTTTAACAACCTTACCATTCTTTCCTTTAATTAAAGTACCAAGATAATAATGATTCTCTTTTGAGGCAGCTGTGACCTCAGGTTTTGTTAGCAGTGTGTGATTTTGCCGAAATTGAATTGAATCTTTGACAGTAAATAATGACCTTCAGTCAAGAACATTCCAAAGCCTTTGCTAATGATGATCTACAACTTATTCCTCATGTTAATTGTTAATTTAATGGCTTTATTTTCCATGCCCCACAGTTCTCTTTCTTAACTTGTGAGCTATTGTGCTTTTTTTGTGTAAAATATTTTGTGTTGGTTTCTACCACTAGCTTTTGTTCTGATATCTGTGAGATGTAGTTTATCAAAAGATATTTGAAGTAAAAATCATAAAGCAGCAGCACTTCTATTTTTTTTGCTTGGAAAACAATATATCCAAAAGCTGTCTTGACTATTCTTTGCTTCATGCCATGCAGTTTAATGTGATAATTCACAGTTATGCATCTAACTGAGATTGGGAACCCACTGAGTAAATATTTATACTTTTGTTTAATGAAAGATATGTCATTGCCACTAAAGCTATTAGTATTTGGCAATGCACAAAGTCATGATTATTCATACTTAGTGATTTGTTCTTCTGTTTTCAGTATTTCAATTACTTGGACGATGTTTCTTCCATGCAAGTAAATAGTATAAAAAATTCTAAAAATATTTCACATCTTTCTTAAATACTTCCAAATTTACACTAAAATTAAGTTAGGAGTTTGTACACCACAGATGATGTAATAAGGAATATAAGAAGTTGTGACAGAGAAGAGGGCAAGGGAGCAGAACTCAAAATAACCACGTAGGTCAGGGAGCTAAACCTATCAGAGCCTGAAGACATTAGCTCAAGAAAAAAAAAAAAAAAAAAAGAAAAAAGAAAGTTACCCTTGACCTAAGAAATCACTTGAATGAATTTGCTCAAACTGATGATTCTTCACAGGAATTGTTTTGGGGGAACCACATTTTCTGATGAAGTAGAACAGTAAAAAAAACCCTGAGTACTTCACATGAAGCATAAAAGAGGAGTAAAGGAGGAAAATCACCTTCCTTAACCTGCTAGCCATACTTTTTATGCAACAGTTTTTCTGGGCTGCAAGTTTATATTGCTGACTCATGTCAAATTTTTCACCCACCAGTATGCAGAAGTCCTTCTCCAAAGGGCTACTTCTTACACTTTAGTTTGACCAGGAGATCCTTTGTCAGCCCTGCTGATCTCCTGCCTTCCTTTTCTGATTTCCTCCACTTGGGAATTGAGAGCTCTAAGAAAAATGTCCTTAAAGAGCTGACAGCTCTGTTCATCTCCTCTATTCTGCAGGCAAATTCCCAGGACAGACCATCCACTAATTACTTTAACAACTTAAAGCTCAGTCTCCTAAACATCAAGGTTCTGACTACTCTTCATCCTGCCCATATCCCTCAAGATTGAGATCCCTCAAGCCCAGGCTGCCACCTATCTTAGCATTTCTAATTAGTTCAATCATGTTGGTAAGCAACTGGTTTCCTCTCCAGTGAAGATTTTATGGGGCAAAGATGATACAATCAAGGGATTGAGAACTGAACCCAGAAAAGCATATTAAGACATCTGGAAATACTTTCCTGCTTGTATTTTCCACATCTGCCCTGGGCTACATTACAATGCACACCAGAAAAGCCTGGTTTCAGAGCTCTGTCCCTGCACCCTCCACCACTGGGAGAAGACAGGAGCTGTTCCATGTACCAGGCATAGAAAAGTGGCACATAGAATGTGTGACTGCATGTTGGATGTTTTCTGCTGAGAGGTGGTTTTCAGTCAACCTCCTGCATTATGTGTTTATCTCAATTTCTCTTCAACTTTTTCTCATTGGATTAATTTATTGTTTTAACACTTCACACCCTCTCTGTATCTGAAGTCCATTTGTATATACTGTCCTCATTCAACAACATTTTTAAAAGAAATTAATAGCATCAATATTCTTTTCAAAACACTACATATAGTTGGACTGCATAATTTGTCTCATCCTACCTTCATCTATATTTTCTTTATCAAATCTCTTTAGAGAAGGCAGCCAAGAAGCCCATGTTGACTTTTTTCCTATTGTTTCTTTGCACCATGTAGTGTTTAAGTTATTATTATTATTAATTTATTGCATAGTTTTTAATTTGTCTGCAATTATTGGCATTCAAATTAGTGCCATGATAATATTACAAAAAATAAAAGCATTTTAAGTCATTTTCTGGAATTCAATAATTTTTCCTGTCTTTGCATTACTCATAGCCCTCAAATTTTCACTCCTGTTTCCATTCAATTGTGGTTTTGTTTTCCGTTATTCAATTTGCAAATCAAATTATGCTTGTGTAAGGACTGGATGGCCAGAAGCCTGATACTTGAACAGGTTCAAAACTGACAGGACCAGTTCGTAATCCTGGGCTACTGAATATAAATAGAAGAGGCTTGCTGACCTAAAAAAAATGATAAATTAAGGAATATTTGAGGATATCTTGAAAATTATGAGGTGGCCCAAGAAAATTAATCTTCAGAATAAAAAAAAATATTAGAATGGGGAACTGATATGTCAGCCTATGTATCAAGACTTGGGTAAGACAAGAGGTAGCAGGCATGGAAATAATGGACAGTTTTATCACATAAGGAATTAGAGGGCTCTCATGTTTCACTGCCTAGGCACATTTTAATTGTATCTCAAAGAATGAACTGAAAATCAGGATATAGCATCTCTAACTCACCCATTTAGAGAAATGTCTGACAGAAATCTGATCTAAAGAGAGCTTTTCCTTCAACTTGCAAACCCAATAAAAACTATGCAATATAATAATAATGACTGTAAACATTGAAAAATAACATTAAACTAAATCTTCACCTAAAGAGGACAGACACTTTCCCTTCATGAGTACTCACATGGAGAGGACAAGAAGAAGTGGGTACAAGTTGCACTGTAAGAGGTGTTGGTGTAAGAACAAAATGTTTATGCTGAGAACAATCAATCATTGGAACAACTTTACCAAGGAGGTTTTCAAGACATTTTTGGAGATGGTGCTAGATAATCTCATCTAGTCTCCCTTTCCCATGGAAGGTTGGGCCAGAGGATCTTTCAAGGTCCCTTTCAGCCTGGGCTGTTCTGTGGCTCTGTCATTTGATTCTTACTTTCTACTTTATTTTTTCCTTACATAATTAAAACTTTTAAAAACCCACGAATTTTTGCCTACCTTAATGATGTCTTATTCCCTTGAGGGCTCTTTCTGGGATATTGCCAGCTCAGAGTCAGCCCTCAGCAATATCTGGATGGAATATCCATTGACCATTTCAGTTACATTCAGTAGACAGGTGGTGGTGAGAAAAGAGAGACAGAGACTGAGGGTGTGGAACACAGCACGAGGCACGATGGTGTGTAGAGAAATGCCAGAAAGTGACTGACAGACACACTGACCTCATTAGTTCTGCTACTCATGAAACAACTGTTGATAGCTGATATTTCATAGTAATGTATTGCTGTTGAGTTAAAGAGCTACACAAGAATCTCTGTGTTTGTTTCAAATTGTATACAGAATTAATGAGTTGCAAATTGTAAAACAATCCAGATTCAATAAATATCACCATGAGCAGCACTAAGCTTACCTACAGAAATGTTCAAAGCAAAATTACTCTATGAATACAATGAGATTTAGAGCAGTTACACTTGCTAAAATATAAGTGCTTAAGGAGAAGCTTACCATGAGTTTAAAATTATCTGTAGTTGCATTTGAAATCTGTGATAATAGTGCATATATTTTCTGGATTGTAGCACTTTAGAGGTTTTCCATTTTTTTTTATAGTGTTAGTGTAAAATTCACCTCTAGCAATTTATAGGAAGGCTCTAAAATTTCAAATAATAGAGAACTTCTTTCTATGGCTGTGAGTAGTAATTTAACTATACATTAAAATGTTCACTACAAAGAAGCCAAACATAGCTACTGCTGATGAGTTTAGTAAATTGTATTTGTGCTTCAATGCAATGCTAAATTCCAACTAGTGCATCCTGATCTAGGATATTCAGCAGTGTTATTTCTAAAAATGGTGCATTTATAACAACATGTCTACTCATGCACAATGTGGGACTTTATTTTCTTCTCTGAAATCAACAGAGAAATGTAATATACTCATAATTTGCAGTTTCTAACTGCCCTGAGCAACCTGAGCCTCTTCATAGTCTGGTATGATTCTGCTTCTCTTTTCTCTGGTAACTCTGCACAGAAGCAGAGGTCAGCAAACATTTCCACATGAACGAAATTACTTGCAAGTGCTTCTACTCCACATAAAGACAGCTAGTGCCAGAAAGAAAAAACATCTGTCTATCCAGATTTAGCAAGGCAATGGACAATTTACATCAATGCTCCCCGACTCAGTCCACAAGCCATCCATCTCAGAAAGCTTAGAGGCAAGCAGGCAGTTCCTTGACCTGACTCCACTGGCATTTGCCATGCTCAGTGAGCTGTTCACTGCAGCACCACCACAGCCGTGATGCCAGAGAAGCCTCTCAGTGAGAGAACATGACTGAGGAAAGTAAATTGTGTTGTACAGAGATCATTTGCTTTGCAAAATGAGGTACAAAATTACTACCTTTATTTTTTTTCTTTTTCTTTTATTTTTTTTAATAGCATCACTGCCAGTCTACATTGTTGACATGTACTTCTCTGTGAATTCTACCTAAGGCACCCAAGAACATGCCTGCGTGGTATAGACTAAGAATGTAAGGAAAGATATTGTCAATGTGATATCTGCCATGTTTACCAGACTGGTTTCCACACTGATTGCTTCAGGTCTACTCAGTTTGAAACTGTTCAAGAAAGACTCTGATCATTTGAAAATAAGAATATGCAATATTTTGGAATTGTGAAACCATGGATTCTAGATTGGATACTTTTTCACTTACAAAAATTACCATTTTTGTTTGTATTGATAAGAGCATGATTTTTAAATAATGTATTATTTTCTGCCATTGATACATAAGCTACTAGGCTGAAAATGGCATTCTATCTTCTGACTGAAAAGTGAGAAAGAATATTTCTCATAAAGCATGAAGTCTTTTTGAAATACTGTTTTCTTCTGTAAAATACCCGCCCTCATGTGATGAACTGATGTGGCAAGAAACTTTTATACTTACTTGTTTAAGATGATGAGTTTACAAAGTTTTCCTGAATTTCCCTTGAAGAACCCATTGATCAGGTCATTATAATTCAACAGATTATGTCTATATTCTATGCTACATCTTTTAGTGCATTATTACTGAGCAAAGAGACATAAAGATTAGATATGTACTTATAGGCACATATTTATGTTCAGCAGAAAATACTTTTTAATTCTTGTGCAGGCAGACAGGGGTTTTTTTCTTCTGTAGTTAAATAATTCTATATGAACTAAAGGTGAATTCTTTTGTCATTAATAATAAGTAAGTTTATAAAAACTTCACTGTTCACCTATGGAATAGTCTGTCTTCTATGCTTTTCATTATCCCTGAAATTCAGTTCAGCATCTACCTGGGAATTTTCCCCTGGAGTATATGTTTAGAAAGAACAGTATTCTGCCAAACTGATTTAAATTCTCTGTTTCAACTTCATTGTCTGATACCAAACAAGTTCGGTCATCTTTAACATCCAGTTTAAACCTTTATAATTGTTCTCTATGAGTTTGAGTAGTTCTGTAGTTGTCTCCACAGGAATTTTTCAGACATCCCAAGGCCCAGATTAACCCATGTATTGATAGAAGTCTTCACCTGCCATAGTGTTTAATAATGTCTCATCAAAATCAGAATGTGTAGTGGGATATTTAGGAGACTATAAAACTTTATGCCCTCAGGATAAAACACTCAATTTATCTTTGACTCTACCTATTATGTCCCTTCCTCATCTCAGCTACCTAATTCCTTCCTGTGAGCAAAGTTTTTCTGATGTTTTTCTTGGAACCATGCTAGATGCAAAATCTAGATTTGCAACATGCTTTAATTGTACTTCAAATCCAACATCAGTGTTTGTCCTTTTGTTTATTTTTATTTCCTCCCCCTACTTTATTCTTCATTTCAGAGACTCTCGCATATAAGAAACTATGCTGGTTCCTAATAGGCTAGATGACTTCAGTGAAGTGATTTTCATTAATGTGCTTGTGCCTTCCAGCTCCTACAATAAATGCAAAGTATAGAGAGGTATGTTCATTTTCTGATGAACAAATACTTTTTAATATTAAAAAAAATCACAGAGTGATGGAAAAAAAGTAAGCTTCATTCTCAATCCTTGGTGAATCAAAGTAAATGTAACTTTAACTGTTCTGAAAACAGGGTCCTTGTCTTGAGTTACAGTAAATTCCTGCTGCTTTAGTGTTAAGGGAGATATTTATGTCAGCACGGTTATGTTGGTGTGTGCAACAACTGCGTACATCAGGGTCCTGAGCTAGCTGACTAAATAAACACGGTTTTAAAATCAGGTCCAAAATTACTTATTCCCTAACATAAGTGTTAAAATTGGAAGGATCTCCCAGGAGCCCTACCTTAACACCCTCTGTAAAGTTTCTGCTATTGTTTTCCAGGATCTAAATAGCAGATTTTTTTGTTTGTCACCTTTTGTACCCTTCTGTACTCGTCTTCCCTGAAGAATATGAAAGCTCAGATGTATATCCACATTCCTCATTGTCTGAAATTAAGAGGTTTCCTCTTTAGTGTCACAGTGACTCAGCCCTTGTTTTGAGGCATCCAGATTTAGGAAAATCATTGAAACATGATTCTGTTTTTCTGCATTGACGATCCCCTTTTCACCAGTGCTGATTGCAGGCTATTTTAGTGGCATTTCATTACACAGTCAGAAGGATGTTTTATCTAAGAGGCTTTTTTTGTGCATTGTTTTGTTACAGAGCAGACAGTGTGAAGATAAAGTGGCTGAAGGCTAGCTTGATGTGAATATTCCTGAAAGTCACATCTATCCTTGCCCAAACTGAGACAATGTCCTGGTTTCAGCTGCAGTAGAGCTAATTTTCTTCCTAGTAGCCAGTATAGTGCTGTGTTTTGGATTTAGGATGGAAATAATGTTGATAACACAGGGATGTTTTATCTGTTACTGAGCAGTGTTTATGTACACAGGACTTGAACATTTCCCACCCCACCCCACCAGGGAGCAGGCTGGGGGTGCAGAGGAAGCTGGGAGGGGACACAGCAGGATAGCTGACCAAAACTGGCCAAAGAGATATCCCATATCACTGTCAATACATAACCTTGGGGAAAGCAGGCCAGTGGCAGCTGCTCAGGAACTGGCTGGGCATCGGTCAGCAGGTGGTGAGTTCTCTTCACAGGAATTCTTCAGACAATGCACATGCATTGTACATCACTTATTTTGCAGTATTAGTGTTTAGTGTTCATATTATTGTCCCTCACGTTTCTGTCCTATTAAACTGTTGTTATCTCAACCTGCAGATTTTACTTTTTGTTGTTGTTGTTGTCCCTATTCTCTACCCTGTTCTACCTGGGGGCAGAAGGGAGTGAGTGGCCATATGTTGTTTAACCACCAACCCAGTTAAAACATAATACACAAGCAGCTTTTTTCAAGGAAAAAAATGCTCTTAGAACTTTATACTGATATTGATAGCGAACAGGGAAAAAAATCCTGAAGGAAAATCTGAATGCATTAACGGAAGAATATATGGAAGGAAGGCTGCAAAGTGGAGCTAGACAATAGTCTCAAATGCAAGCTAAAGTGTTTGGACAGTCACAGCAGGTAAGAAGTTTGGTGAAGAAATTGCTTTTATGGTTCATACTAGTTGTCCTTTGAGAAATCATTATGTAGGACTTGCTTCATACACTTTTCTACTTCTTTTTCAGCCAAAATGTCGTGCTGACATCTTTTCTATTTATATTTTGTTTATTTATTTATTTATTTATTTTTATTTAGATGAGCAGCTCTTCTGGTTTTCTTAAATTCATTTTCCCAGGCACATGAGTATCTGGACAGCATGCAAGGGACAAGGTTTAATTGGATCCCAACATTGCTATTTAATTAATTTTCAGTCTGTCAAGCAATGAATTTTCCAGTGCACTTCCTTTCTGACTGGCTTCCAGCTGGTGGAGCTCATCTGTCTGCTCACAGCCCACTGCCCTGTGTCCTTTCACAGCTAGCCTGGTCTGAAGCCACCTTACCTTATTTCCAATTTTAAGGTTAACAGACTGAGGAAAGAAGATTATATCAGACAATGAGAACTCCTCTCCTGTCTTGCCTTCTCTAGGGGGTGTATTATCCCAAATCCACTGCTGTCAGCTAGCAAAGTGTCTCATACTGAAGGCCTCTCAGACATGGGTGATGACCTTGAGTTCCCCTATGGCTCATTATAGCTTGTGGCTTCTGCTGCCTCCTACTGTATAGATTTATAGATTTATAATAGGGTGTTTGGAAGGGTTGTGATATTGTGGTTTGGAAACTAAATGGAGTTGATGTTATATTACAGTGTTATTTTAATCAGGGCTGGGGGAGCACAGGACAACAGGAAAGGATTCAGTGGCCCGAGAAATGCTTTTCCAGCTGAACACACCCCTATCAGATAAATGCCTATGATGAGCAATAACACAGCCAGGACAAGAGGGATCTCGATTTAAGTTACCACAGTTTAGCTGCTCTTCAGAGCTTGTTATAGAGTGATGTAATGGAAAATCTATTTTTTATTATAAAGAAAATCTGTTGCAACCACTAAAATGTACTGTGACCAGTAATGTCCCTTAGGATAATAAATACTTCATTGTACAGAATAATGAGAGACTTGTTACAGTGTATTTTCTGCTTGGATATCCTCATGCTTTTTTAAGAGTAATTTATAAAATGCAGAGGTTTTCACAGGGAAGGTCCTATCACTCAACACAAAAGATCCCTTAACTCGGTCAAATGCCTCTGTGTCAACTCAGCTTCTGGTCTTCTATAGCTGAATCACAAGAACACAGAATCATAAAATAATATCCATACATAAATTGGTACAAATAGTAGTTGCAATGGTTGGAGCGAGTTTTCTACTCGCTTTGATAATTATGCTCAAAAAATAGAACATTGGACTTAATGATTAGTTAATACTAAATATTCCTAGTTTTCACCTTTGGAAAGCAGAAACTATTCACTTAGATACAAAATTATGCTATCTCAGAAATCCCTTGGCTGATAAGTTCCTAGCAAAAGCTGCTTTATTTCAGATGTTACAGAACATATGTGTAGATGCACAGCACAGCAAAGATTTGTACAATATGCCGCAAATTACCAGTGAAGACTTAAAATATTATTGCAGGATATACTTTGACCTCTCTGATTTCACCATTGTTTTAAGTGTCTTCTTAGAAGACACTTAGTGTTGATTTTATACAAAATCAACCCAGATAATTTATTTTTGGTTTATGCATGTACCTCAATGTTTGACAAAAAGCCCTCTTTTTTTCTTCATTTATAAATGCTACTAGAAATGTTAAGACTCAACTGTATTGTAACAGGCTTCACTTATACATTAGGACTCTGTTTATTGTCTCTATGTGTTCATGGGAGCACTTAGATTAATGGTTTTGGACCCGGTGTTTTGGCACAAGAGTTCTGGGGGTATTTGATTACCTACAAGCCTACATATGTGTAACTCTGCAGTCCTAATACTTTTGGCTAGGTTTCCATGCCATTCACGATCTGTTTTTAGGCCAACTCTGCAGACACCTATGAATTAAGAAAACTTCCCACTCTGACCATTCACAGGCTCCCCACCAGTCACACTCCCCAAGGCCAGATTTCCGCTGCTGGGACCAAAGCCCTTTCCCGGCAGGCAGCTCCAGTGACCTGATGGGAGCCCTGCTTTGGCTCCCTGCTCACCCCGCTCACACAATCAGACCAGGTTTCCATGTTGTCTCAGATGTCTTGTTCCATTTATTCCTGGCACACTACCACAGACACAGCCCAAGCTGGTGGGTCCAAGGAGGGACCTCAAACAAAGGACCCCCTGGGCTTTTATCCCCTCCCAGTCCAAGTATGCAGGACTCTCATTCATCTTCCTGAGTCTTTGGCTCCTGCTGTGTCTCTCAGTGTCCATTCACCTGGCTGGCAGCATCCATCTTCATGCCCTTTGTTATCCCAAAGGTTGGCAGCTCCCAGCTTCTTGTCCCAGGCTCCCACCCATAACTCAACCTGCATCTCAATGTGCAGCTTGCACGCCCAGCTACCTGCACCAGATTCCTCAATATATATTCCCTTTCCCCTGTGGATCAACAAGTAATTAAAACAGTGCCTGAAAGCTGCATCTTCAAACGAGGGAGTAGGTGATTCTGAAAGGAATTTTTTCATACACCCATCAGCCTTTCTCCACACCCAGCCAAAACAGATGTATTTCTAATCTGGAAAAGCCCAATTTCCTCCAGCATCTTCTCATTTTCTCTGTCCTTGCCAATCAACTCCCAATGACAACAATTGCCTTGTTTCCAAGTTGCTGTAGGAAGTTTAGGTTTAAGATCTCCTACTTTCTCCTAAGAGTGAACTAGATGAAAATAAATATTTTCCTAAACTAACAGCAAAATCTTTATTGTTTCTTCAAAAATCAATTCCTTTTTTTTTATTTTCTTACTTGTTCTTTCAGAAAACACTATGATCTAAGTACAGGCATTCATCCTATAAGATGCAGCACAGATAAATTGGAACATATATGACAATTATTTTAAAAACCATAACCCTATTCTGTATGTTTACAGAGATGAGAAAGAAAGCAAATCCATATGTCTAAGTCTAAATATTTTATACTTTTCTTACTGTGTAAATTATTTCAATAGTTTGTGAGCCTATTCCTTGAAAATTAGCAAATGAAATGCAGACTGTATTTCTGAATCTGATTTTGATCCCATATTTACAGGCAAGAAGTAAATCTACTGAAATCAGTGAAGGGTCACAAAAAGTGTAGATGAAATCAATTACGTTTTGGTCACCAGTTATCTACATTCTCTATAATCAGTTAATTCTAAATTGCATCAGTTTATCTGCACAAGAAAGTCTTCTAATTTGAGAAAAGGAAGCTTCAAGAATAATGTCTGGAAATGTTTAATATCTTTTTTTTTTTTTTTTTGTCTGGATAAAAAAGTAAAGCTTCATATAAAGCAGTTTAGCCCATCTGAGTAGAATTTCTGCTTAAGCTCCCAGAGTGAAAGACGTTTTCTATGAACTTGAGAGAGTTTTCCCTAACTAGAGCATACATTGACAGCTACTCTGCATTATATTGGCCACTGTCCAAACATCTTAATGCATACATTTAGGGCTTTTTTCTTTCTAACAGTGTAGAAATTTCTCTAAATTAATTTTTGTGGACCAGAGTCAACATTATGTTACACATAGAATGTGACATTCTTAAAGCAACTACTTTTACTCACATATGGAAGAAATAGACTTAATTTTGGCAATTAAATCAGTCATATTTCAAATATGTTTACTGGTCATTAGCACAAATTTCCTTGGACTGGGTACATTTACATAATAGGGTTTTTTTGCCAGGAGAATCCAGGAAACATCTTGTTTACTGAGCTTTTAGACTAGGAAAAAAAAGCATCAAAATTATATTTCATATAGAACAAGTCAAATCCAGTTAATATGACTTCGTGACCATTCTCTGATGACCATTAAAACAGTATTTTTTGTGTGTGTGGTGTTATTCAGGGCTGTTGAGTGGAGGGCCATGAGTTGGATTTTAGTGGTCCTTGTGGATCCCTTCCAACTCAGGTTATTCTGTGATTCTATAATTCTAATAGAGTAGTAACATGCAAACGAGTCACAACCCTAGTCTGAACCCAGCTGTTACAGAAAGTCGAGTGACTACTCATGCAAGATGGTTTGAAAATTGTCCACTGAAGCTGAAGAGGTCAATAAGAAATGCTCTGAAATTTGATTCTTAGCAGATTGTTCTAGATTTAGATCTGATGTGCAAATTTATTTTAAAGATTGTTGTGTTATTAATCTTCAAGTAACACTAAGTTTCTACAGGTTTAACAAAGCTTCTTAGTAATGACAGAATTTTGGTGTACTAAACTTAATGCAGATAAAAAAGGTGTGAATTTACAAACAGGCTTCTCAAATGATGCCAAACAAAATGCCCTAATAATTGATGTAAACCATGGAACTGCTCCAGCATCAGCCGGAGCCACTAGGAACATTTCCATTCAATTTAGGGGGTGTTGGAATCAAGCTCATTTGCAATTTAGGAGCAATATTAGACAGTAGCAATGTTAAATGAGTCAAGGCAGTTAACCAAATTTAACTAAGCCAGTCAGACCCCTTGGATGATAAAAAATGCAGCAACAAACAAACAAAGAAGCCACAGCAATAGATCTGATTGCTGATCTCAGTATGCCTTTCTTTTTATGTGAAAATCTTATTTCATTCACATCTCAAAATGCTTATAAAGTCACATTTTATTTGAGAAAGTAAGTGTACTAGCTAATTCTTCCTTGCAGATACTTTTCAGGGTTTCTCTCACTTTCAAATTCTGATGCAACCATATAGTATGAAATACTTGGCCTGACCTGCTCTTTCCTTGTCTAGAACATTATATGTTGTATTGCATTGTCTTTCTTCCTACATGATTAAGTGGCATAATTTGAGATACTTAGAGGTCATGGCACATTACTAGAAAGATTAAAATGCAATATTATTAATTAATATCAAAGCTATAAAAAATTAGCTTAGTTTTACTCTTGTTTTTGACCAAAACTATAAATCATAACATTTTGGTAGAGCTAGCATACCTATACTAATTTAATTAGTAATCACTGTATTTCAGTTATCCTTGTGAAGAGAGAACGGTACCAAAAAAGTGTTTCCTTTCCATGAAGGACAGAATGGTGTTAGAACATAACACCTTCATTCTTGTGACTAATCAATTCTATGAAAATTTATAGACCTAATATAATAAAAGACCAAAGGTAAGAAAAAAGATCATAAACTAATGAAACTAATAACATTAACAAAGTATTAAGGCAATCAATTACTAAAGAGACATAAAGGTTAACTGCCCATGAAATGAACATACTAATTCAATGTTATTATATGATGTACTTACAATTTGTTTCTAAATTTACTTCAGGGGCTCAGGAGAAAATTTAGTTACTCTTACTTGTGCCACATTAAAAATACTCACCTTCAGTTCAGATCTATGGTAAGCAGATACACTGGTGATTGTGATAGCACCTTCTGTCAGGATAGAATTTTGTCCATATTGCTACCTCAAGATGAGCTGCTTCCCAATCCCTTTGATATTCAGGCAGCCAAACTCAATTTTCTTTTAATTAGGTACCTAACTTTGTGTGAGGTGGACACAGGCCCAAGCTCTAAAAGCTTCCAATACCTCCACCTATGAGCCATGGTCCCAGAAAGTTGATCACCTTCCACACAGCAGCAAACAGACTGAAAAAAAAAAAAAAAATTGTCCTTAAGTAAACTTATCCCCCTGTGTGAAAACTGAAATCACTTACAAAGCTATTCACCCAAGTTAATTTTTTTCCTGTTTGGGACAAGAACAACAACACATTTAGATGCCCAAGTATGTTTTTGTTCATTTTCACTGGAGTGCTGTTGTCTCAGGTTTGTGAAGATTGATTCAAAGACAGGCAATGACAACATACAGTAAAATTGAAAAGCAGAAATTATAATCTATCCTTTCCAAATTAATGAGGTATTGAAAGAAAGATAACAACTCTACCGTGTCAGGCTGCTTTCACAGCATTACCCAGACTGGGAAGGACCTCAAGAGGTCTTGCCCAGCCTCCGACTCTAAGCATGGCCAGCTGTGAGATTACACCAGATTGCCTTGGGTTGTGAAGGGCTCTCATATATGTACAATATACCAAACATTTCTGTCTGTCAAATTCACTTTAGCTGTGAATCCACTTCTTTAAATAGAAATGTGTTATGAAATTAGTATATTCTGGATCCATAAAGAAAAATAAGTGGTGTGCATTATTATGTAGTTACATGGATAGATAAATACATGCATGTATGCTAAATCCAGATTTTAAGTCTGATCCATAGTCAACTACCCTTATCCTGCAGCCTGGCACTGCACAAGTTTCTCTGCTGAAGATGATATATGACTGTCAGTGCTGCTTGAAGGAAAAGAGTCTGTGCAGGGCAGGTGGGTACACATTTAATGGACCATGGCAGATGAAAGGACGCAAAAAGGTAGGAACAGTTGCTATGTTCAGTGTGAAAGGCAAGACTGTTATTCCTGACCAAGGAAAATGTTTGCCCACTGCACCTTCTCTGTTATCTGAGGGTCATTTAGCTGGGCACTTAAGAAAATTAAGGCTTCCTGCATCTGTTTTCCCCAAAGATCTATGGTGCTACATTTTTGATAGCTTGGATCCAATCTTTTTTATCTCAAAAATATCTCAAAAATGAGATAAATACTGCCAAGGATGGTGATTAGAGAGGACCCAAGCGACTAGTGTACCTTTGCCGTATAATAAACTAAATTATTGCTTTGGCTTGCCTGTGGTTTTTTAGGTACTTGAGAAATAGAAAACCAATGAGTGCTTGTGTCTTGGGGCTGAGCAGAGCAAAAATAGTACAGATTAGTGACAACTCTGGGAGGCCCATAATTGCAAGTGGACTCAGTTTCTGAGTACCACCCATTAACAGCAGCACACTTAGGTACTGTTTGTTTCATTTGCTATTTCATTACAAGCAGTGGCCAAGAGATGCACCTCCCAATGGCCACAGGTCTGGCAGCACCACTGTTTTGATTGTTTTTCTCTCACTCTACCTCTCACATATTAGTACAAATTTCCAGCCTGCACTAGCCTTCCTGTTTCCTTTCTTGTCTGACTCCTGTCCCTCCACAACAGAGGGAGCTGATTCCAATCTCGCTCAGGTAATGTCTGCTCAGCATTTCTTTTTTTTTCTTCTCTCTTCATTCTTATTGAGAAGAATTGGATCTGGAAACGATCTTATGTCTTGGTTCATCCACCACTTTGCTTCCTGATGTGGGAGCATTTTCTCACTCAGGTGAGAACATTTGTTCAGCTGAGGGGAGAGGCTCAGCACATTCCTGCACTGATCCTGCAGTTTAATGGCAGGGCACTTACCCCAGAGGCAAGTTATGCCTCACCAGCTCCCTGCTGTCAAAAATCACTCGATCTGTATCCTGTCATGGGATGCCTCCACTACTACAAGCTATTTAT
This sequence comes from Anomalospiza imberbis, assembly GCF_031753505.1. Lineage (NCBI taxonomy): Eukaryota > Metazoa > Chordata > Aves > Passeriformes > Viduidae > Anomalospiza > Anomalospiza imberbis. Next base: position 105,838,485 of record NC_089682.1, read on the forward strand.
CACACCTTCAGTGTCATTTTGTTTCCTGAGCCAATTGCCGCAGAAGGTGCTTCTGCCTTCGCTTCTCTCCCTTCCCAGCTCTCACTATTCATTTGATCCAAACCACATTCCTGAATTGCCCTACTTGACCAGGGAAAGAAAAAAAGGCTAAAAAGATGTGATTTGTGAAGAGGAGTATGTAAAATAAGGATAATCTAGTTTCTGGCAGGAACCAGCATCTTTTCAGCCTGCATCTCTCGTGCTGCTGTCTGAGCTGTACTAATGCCTGTATATCTCCCTTCCTACTAAGTGTAGAAACACCAGGTCTTTGAAAACTGATATAGCAGGATTTGCAAGGTATCATATTCACCCAGTTGCCTCCCTACTTTCATTATTTGAAAACAGATATGCAAATCTGACAATTATAGCATTTCCCAGTTACAATAGGAGGAGACCAGAACTGGATCTTTGCTCTCTACGCCTTTTATGTTCTCACCTACCACAGAAGATTCTCACCACTTTTCAGAAGATTCTCTCCTGCAAGTATACAGAGGACAGGGGTGCTTTCCCTCAAAATTTACTTTTCTTGCAAATTTACTTTCTCATGACTGACATGCTAGAGCCAAAGTCAACTCAATTAGTATGTTTCATCAGAGATTGCATTTCCAATGCAAAAGCTCCTAGGTCTGGTAGTTTTTTCCCATTATCCTTGTTTCTGCAGCAGAGACAGGTGGATTGCACAGGCACAGATGTCTGGCATCTGGCTTTAAATGTGCTCACCTATTCACATCTGAGTAAGCAATGCATCCCAATGAATTGACTTCAAAACGAGTAACTCTAAACAGAAAGATTGACATTTCTTCCCATTTCATACTGCCACTGCCTACTGCAGAGATCGCTGATCTGTACCTAACACCAAGGAGTTAGCACAGGCAGGTTCTGGATGCTGGAGTTTGGAGCTACAGCCTACTGAGCAAGACATGGGAGAGAAAAGCAGTGAATCTCTTCAAGCTCCACAGTTTAGCAAAAAGAGAATAAATTATTGCCAGGACAATAGATCCTTTGAAAGGAAGCATTTCTTCAGCTCCCACCTGATAAATTTCTGATATAATGTGGCATTTGGCCTCTGAAAGATTGTCAGCTGTTAGTCTTCTTGGGTTAGCTGTGAAAATTGCATATTTTTTCCAGTGACTTAGGGTGTTGGTTGTTTGGGCAGTTTTATATACTAAGGAAAGCTTTTTCATTTGAAGTTGGTGGTTTCTATAAAAAGCCTGAAATTATTTTTTCCAACAGGTTTTTGACCTGTTCAATCAAAAAGCCCTTGAATGACAAGAAAAGGCTTGCTCAAAATGAAGGTATTTCTACTGTCATTGAAGTATCTCAGAGGGAGAAAAATAAAACTTACCCATATCTTTTCTGTTTGTTTACTCCACACAGAGTTTAAACTGTCCAGTGGGGTTCTTCTCTAAGAAGGTATGGCATAGGCCTTTTGTAGACATTTCAGAAAGAAATGCACAAAGGGGTCTACGTAATTTCTATCTGATAAAAAGGCATAGTTGCTTTAATAGTGAAAAGCAACTGCAAAACCAGAAGTGAGAGCTCTTTCATGATGGTCAGCAGGTATTAGTTTACACTTCATAGCAGGATTTTTTTTTAATCAAACAAGGGAGGAAAATGTCTAATGCAGTTCCTTCTGAAGAACAAACTAATACAAGATGGTAGTTTCAGGTATCACTGGCAAAGTTAATTAACTTCACGGGTCAGTCACTGTATATTTCCCTCATACCTTGCAAGAAGCAACTCAGATTAATTATGTGAAAAAGAGCACAGACACAGGCACTGCAATTGCACAGTGCTTATGTGAGAGAATCTTACCTTTGAGATAGTGCAAAACACCTTTTGACAGCAACTGCAGAGCCAGCCAATGGTCTGACTTCTGCTCTAGTCCAGGAACTCTTGGGGACAACAAATATCCCAAAGGGGAAAGCTCTGACCTTTAATTAACCCACTGTTTGAATGGCAGATTCTAGTTTCATCATCCTATACCTCAGAGCTGAACAAAGGCTATGACCACCTGGAGAAGGATTCATCTCCTTAAATTTCTTCAGCCATCTAAAACCTGGATATTTAACCCAAGGTATCCACCTGGGATGCCTTCATAGTAAATGGACTTAGATGGGTGAGAAAGACTGATAAGATGGATCTGCCCCTGGAACTGCTTGCTCCTCTGTTCCATTCTTCATGTTTTTGCAGAGGATGGTGTTTTTATACCAGACACCAATTTCAGACTATTAATCTTTCCAGAAAGAGTAAATAGTTTAATATGCACAACACCAAATGGACAGTTGGTATAACCGAGATTCTTTTTTTAGTATTACAATATACAACTGCCCTAAAAAAATCTTCCTCAATATCCTTTGCTGTTGGAGCCAGGGAAGCTTTATGTGACAGCTATGTTCTGTATTTTCCCCATAATAAGAACAGTTTATACATGCCAACATTCTAATGAAGAAAATGGTAGGAGTCCAAAGTGTCCATAAAACCATCTGTGCATGTGCTGTCAATCTGGCCTATACTGTATGTGCACAGATCAGCTCATGCCTGAAAGTCCCCAATGAAACCAGTCTCCATGTGGGCTGGTATGAGATATCTGCACTGAATTCCAGTTGTCCAGGTTGTGTTTGATTTGGTACACAGAGAACATGGATATAGTTTGGGTGCAGAGAGTGACTACTAATTTTAAATTCCTGGATGATCAGACAACCAGTGCATTGCACAGTCACAAGCCTGGTAGTTTGTTGCTGAAAGTCGGATGGTACATTATTGCTAAATGTAGTAAAACTGGAAGTATACATGAAAGATAAATTTCTGTCATCAAATTATAAGACTTTTTGAGTAAAAAAAAGCTATGAAGAGCCAGCACTTTGCAGTAGTAGGGTCCTGCAAAAAAAAATGTTCAGCTGTGTACTGAAAGTGTGTCCAGTCTGTGAAGGGCTGTAAAGAATGACATGAAGGATAGAGACACTGAGCCTTAGTGGGCTTTTATGAATCCAAGTGGAATAAATACACATGTACCAGGAGGAATAAAAACCTGAGTGAAGTTTAGGTGCCAACTAGACACAGAAAATAAAATCTACATATATGCTGTCATTAAAAAAAAAAAAAAAAAAAAAATTACTTCCTGTTAAGTCAGTTCAAGTCCAGCATATCAAAACCAAAGTAAGGCCATTTCTCAACATTGCATGAAAGGCACAGTGCCCAAGTCGGTACATGACCTTCTTTACCAAATAAGCCAATTTATTAAGTAACACCTCTTCAATTCATAGCAAATCTCAGAAGTGATGATTTGTCCTAAAACAATTACTCTAAATTGCTCAGTGGTCACTGCTGGGATTCACCAGTTGACTGGAGCCACCTGAGACAATTCGTGTTGCTGAGATGGGAAAGCATATTGAAAAGGGAAGCTGAGAAATACTCATGCAGTGCAGTTCAGCATGCTAGCCTGCTATCTGCCCAACATGCCACATGGAGCAGGTCAGGAGTGCAAAGCAGATGGCATGGGCAGCTACAATGGACTGGACCTCTGCACTCAACAGATGGCATCAACAGGATACAAGAAAATCATTGGTGTCCTTGTGGACCTGGGAGCACAACAGGACTGGTTTCAAGTGAAGCACCAGTTAAACTTTTCTGAAAATACATTCTGAGATCATCTCATTGTGATTTGTGGGAGGGAGTGAAAATAGAGAGAATAAATAGAGTAATGAGAAATTAAATAAATGCAAATTATTTTATAAAAACATGGTGTTCTAATTACAAAGATTTTAATTGCAAGTGTTGGTAATAAGAAAAATAATTAGTGGTGGAATTATGCCTGAGGATAGCAGTCAGAAGTTATCTCATGATGCTATCTGTTCTCAAGATAAGACTTAGGATAAGTGTTGGATGCTCAGTGCTTTTCTGCTTTCCCTGCTTTGTGAGGTGTTAAAACAACCAAATTTGCAGTCAGACCATATAGCATCTACAGATACAATTTCATATGCAGATCAAGAGGATAAAGATACAATCCCTGCCTCACTAAATATAAGATCTACATTCCAGTTACATAGGAAGTGGAGAGGTGTGATACTTTGTGTGCTTGGTAAATACCTTGAAATTACTTTTTGGGCACACTATTATCTGCATAACAAATTCCTGAAATACATTTTCATAGATACATGCTCACAGCTCCTCCCATCTAAAAGAAGTTTGGTAGGATGTGTGGGTGTTCTTGGTAAAGGAAGTTTGTATGCTTGCATTGTAAACTCTGTACAGATATATTTTATTTAGGTTTTTAAGTTCTTGTGGCATTTTTTTTTTATGACAAAGTGCTCACAAGTCACTTAGCAAAGTGACACTGTAGGCTCACATTGAACCAATATATGTACAACTATAATATCAGGAACAATTTATGCAGAGTCAAATATCTGCTGTGCACTGAAAATTTTCAGGGGTGAATTCATGGCAAGACTTTGGTTCTCACTGGAGCAAAGCCAGTGAGAGTAGCTGTACACAAGCCTTTCAGGAAATCTTGGAGTCATGACTCTGCTCTTGGAAGTCTCTGTTGTTCTTTCACTCTGTGACCAGTTTCAGGTGGATAATGTCAGTGTGGGCTAGCAGTGGAGTGGGTTTTTTAATAAATACTCAGAGTAGTAAATAAGTACTAAAAGTAAGAGTAAACACAAAGTTGTCTTTCCCACCGCCTGGAAAAATATTGCAGTACTCTAAACAAGGATCCAAAAGAAAAATATAAATTTTCATGGTTGATGCAGACATCTGTGAATATGGGGTATCCTCATTCCTTCCATGACATTGGAATGTGTCACCCCTGTCACTACAATAATACTTTTAACACAAAGGCAGTTGAGACCTGCAAGTCAGGTTGTTACCAGTGGCCTAGTGTTTGAAGGGGAAAGCAGAGTGGTCATCTGCTGCTTTTATTACCCCCTGCACAGGTCTTGTTTTTCTCTGAAGTTCATTCTGAAATGCAAGACGTATCATCAGGTTTATGATTTTTACAACATCTGCCTTGACAAAAATATGACTGAAATGAGAATAATATGGTCGTGGTGCCAGAACAGTAAGAACAGTAATAATAATAGCCTCTCTGTTCATTATGTTCATCATTTTATTCTCACTATTACACCAAACAGTATAATTTATTGCAGTAATATGGCCTGGCTATGAGTGATTATATAAATACATATGTTATCTTTTTCAGGGGTTTTACATATTCATGCTTTCCTGATGAAAACATATTATTTACCAACAAGGAGAAGGTCTTAGATGAGAATAAAAGCAAATTTATTCTCTTTGGCAGCTATCCATTTCAGATCCAAGCAGGGTATGAGAAATGCATGCAAATGTGACAGCTGCGTGTTGATACTAGGATTCCTATGGATCATCTATTAAAGCAGCACTTTGTTATCATCTGATAAGCATTCTGATCTTGAACTGTGTGAATTTACGCTTCATAACAGATGAATGTAACTTTAAAATATATCCAGCTGCTAAAGACGGAAAATAATCCCTCAGGTAACGCATCTCAAATATTCAGAGCAAAAAGAACCAAGGCTGATTTACCATCAATATAGACTTTAAAACACTGAATTCTTAATGGTATTTCTTAGAGTTTGGGGATGTTTCTTTCTACAAAGAAAGTCAGCAGTTGAAAAAAAATTAAATTTGTAACTGAAATATTTCTTCATATAAAAATCTTTGCTTGGTCTCCATTCACAAGAGATGGACCCAATCTTGAGGATATTTGAGCATCCAAGTAATCTATTCAACGTCAAACTGTCTGCATTACTCAGTGATTTTACTCATCTATGTCAGAAGCAAGAATTTTCACTTGATCAAGAACTTTAGGTTCAAAGTGTTTAAATTGCAAAACACCTTACTATAGTAACTAGAGATTTTTATTTGTATTTTGGAAGAAGTCAATCTTGATATTGTTTTTTAGACGAGAACTTTACAAATTCATCTTCCATCTAAAAAAATAATTTTAAAATTAAGCTTTGCCAAACCTTTATCTATTGTGTGATCATTATAATGAAGAATTAGGTACAAGGAGACTTCAGTCAAAGTCCACGTTAATGCAGTACATATTCTAGGCTCTTCAATTATGTGAAACATTACATTCTTGGACACACCGTGTCTGACATCCAAAAGGCAGATTCTAAATATTTTGAAAGCTATTTAGAATCTAGTTCTACCTGACACAAATGTATCCATTTAATACAAGTAATATTTGGAAGGCTGCTCTAACACAGATCTAAATTAAAAGTAAACTACCAATGATAAAACTATTAAGCAAGCTTCTAAGTAAATATTGAGCTTAAACCGAAACTAATGTTTTATTTATATGTGACTGCTGAATTTTGCTTGATAAATTTCACACTTACATCTGTCACTCTATCAAAGCATGTGTATATCGTTCCTAAAGGAAAATTGTTAATCAGGGTTTCTTGGGGGGTTTTTTTGTTTGTTTATTTTAATTGTTAATCCCAAGAATAAAATCATTAACTTCTTGCAACTAATACAGCTTTGCTGCAGTCATAATTTTCAGGCATACTCATCCAACTTTAACCTGACCACGCTCTCATTTTTGGGAATTGTAAAGTGTTCACTGCAGCAGAGCTGTGCTGGCCCTGTGAACAATTGAGATATCACCTGAGAGCTGTTTTCCACTGAAAAAGATCAATCTCCAGGTGATGAAAGGAAAAGAAATCCGCTGGTTTAATAGTTGATCTGAAATATTTCTTGAGGGCCTGGTAATAAGAGAAGAAAGGGATGTGGCCCGTATGTTAATTAGCTAATACCTTTCTCTTAGTTACACTGATTCCACAGAATCACAGAGTGATCAGAGAGGGGTGAGCGAGCAGCGCTGCTCCCTGGGCATCTGATCCCTGCAGAGCATCCGGAGGCAGGCAGCACGCCAGGGACAGGCAGTTTGACTTTCCAGGGAGATCAGAATGTTTCTTGGCTCCCACAGACAGTGAGGGAAGGTTTAACTCCCCTTTTATGGAATTGAAAAGTTGAACTGAAGTGTTTTCAGTGACAGTCATGTTTCCAGTAGTGGTCTCTGCTCTGTTTTCAGTTACAAACCCTCTCTCTTGCAGTATTCCTGACAAATTTGTTGGTAATAAATATGTTCCCTAATAACTTCCTAAACACTGGAAAGGGAATAGTGACAGTAGAAATTTGGGGAAAAAAAAAAAAAATAATGTCATAGACATTAATTGATATATCTTTGGTTTTGAACACTCAAAGGTACTTCCAACTGCAGCTTTCATCAGGCCTCCTCTTTGGTCCTTAACTTCCTGTAATTTATTGACTTAGTCTAAAATAATAAAAAAGCCTTATAGGATATAGAACATTATTGATTGTGCTGAGATTAAAGGGAATTTGGCAAACACAAGAATCTGAAATGGCACTCTACAATGCTTTCTCATTAAAGATGTCATGGGGTTTTTTGAGAACCTTGCATAATGCTGAAAAAATAAAACTATGACATGCTGAATACTAGTTTTAAATATTGATATTCACATAAACTGAACTTTGCTGATTTATAGTCATAGCTTTAGGATATATTTCTATGTAATCACACAACTGCAAATATCAGAAAATTAAAAAACACAGACGTAATGTTCTGCCATAAATGCTTATATAGGCCATTATACAATTTAGAATACATCTGCATTTGAAATTAAGTAGACTACTCCCAATAGAGAAGAGCTATATATCCTTTCCCTTCTATTTTAGGCCAGTGCTGCTGTTCATTCTAATACTTCTACTGGGGACAGATGCTGGGGAAGGAAAAATAATATTCTAGCCTGCAGAGAAATGTAGAGGAAACACAAATACATTTAATTTAAACCGTGTCTTTTAGGACCTTTTCCCTGATTCTAGCTGTAGTTTTATACCCTAACTGTGCAGATCAGGAGGAAAAATAATTTACCCCTTCTGCTGCTTGGCTCTTAGTGAAGGAAAAGGCTCTCCAGGTGACAGAGCAGGTCCTTAGCCTTGGGAGGTCAAGACTGTGGGATGTGCCATAGCATGTCCTGCCCTGTGGCTTGAGTGACAAGCCCCAGATTGCTTCATCTGGAAGTTAGCCTTCCCCCTTTTTATCATTCACCCTGGCTCTGGTCTTCCTCCCACAGTACCAGTAATAATTTTAAAGCTTCTTAAAGATCTTGGATAAATACATGATGCATCCTAGTGCCAAGAAACAGTCCCTAAGTGAGTTCAGTGAATGGATTTGATGATGAATAAGAACACTTTCAATTTATATTGACATTTTGAGACCTATCATTTAGCCATCTTTAATAATTTTAAAATAGCCCTTGCAGAGCTTTGAAATAATTTTTTAATTGAAGTGTCATGTTACATCAAGTCAAATGCCTCCATAAGTTTAATTCAAGTTTATCATCTTCACTGATCTTATGACTCGTGAAGAAAATATTTAAATTTGATCTCCATAAATGCACTGACTTAAAAACTATAGTTCCATATTTTGGCTCTTTATTTACTAGGTCTGCAGCATGCACACAATTATTTTCTCTGAAGTAATTCTCAAACTACCTTTCTTTGTATGTTTTATCTTATTTAAAAATGGCTTAAATTTATATAGAAGTGCCGTTTCTGAATTGCTTCTCTACTTCTTTCCCCTCTTCCTTTATTATATTTTTATAGCCTTATTTATTTTATATTTCTAGTTCAAATGTTTTTAATTTCTTAATAAAATTTTCATTTTAAGTATGTATAAAATTAGGCAAAATGTGTTGCAGCATTGTGATTATTAAACATCAATTGTAAAAACCACAAATGTTTTCTAGTTAGAAGTTGGAAAAACAAAATATCAGCTTTATAGATTGGTTGTGACCCTTTAATCAATAGACACAAGCAATTGCTCTTTTTAAAGATATAATTGCTCTGAAAAATCTTAAACCAAGTCTTTATAGAAAAGAAGAGAAATTAAGTGTGCACTGTATACTTTTGCACAGGAGGAAGTTGAGTTATGTGGATTCTTACTAGTGCAACAAAACCTTTTCATTGCCAAAAATGCAGAGTATTGAAAGACATATGTGGATTTACATTTGGCATCAAGTTTGAAAAATTGCAGCTCTTCAAGTAAATTATCACCAGCTTTGTAATCTATGATGTGCTGCTTTTTACCTTCTTGGACAGAGATCATAACTGAAGTTATGTCTCGAGGCACCTGAATTTTAAATCTGAAGATTAATATACTGCACCAAGAATTATTTTTTTTAAATGTACTCTCATCTATGTTTAATTTATAGCTGTCATTAGCAGCAATAGGAGCTTGATTTTCACACTGAAAATAGAAGAACCCATGTGGTTTTAGTTCTGACTGTGTGTAAATAGAAAAGAGCAAATTATTAGTAGATAATGAATATCACTAGGAAGGGAAAAAAACCCAAAACTTTCTTGCATCCTAATTAATTTTGCATTTAAACCAGTGTACTGATTTCCCTATTGTTTTGGTGTTTAATTTTAGTGCTACAAAACCTTGGCTTGAAACGTCTAGTGTACAACAACATAAACCTTTCAGCTTTAGAGCAGGTAGGGCAAGTAGGGCAGGTTATGCTGATTTCTAAAGGAAGACAGTTAAAGAGAAATATGGATACATATAGTATCTGCATTAACTGAAGTGTCTGACAGAAGTATAGTTTTTTGAGCTTGTGTACTGGGTTATCACAATCCCTGGTGCCTAGTACAACCATTTCATAGCAAGGATATGCAGAAAAGATGAGCACAGTAAGAATAAGATCAAGAATTCCTGGTTTTAGAGCTAGTAAGAGAAGACAGGGCAAGAGAAAAAGAGGGAAGATGCTGAGGAAAGATCTTAATCGATACCAAGCCATGCAGAAAATTTCAACTCCCTGTCAGTGTGATGGTTAAAGAGATGCTCTGCTGGGAGGGAAACCTGAAGAGGTAAAGAATTAAAACCTTCTAGAAATAAGTACAACTGTATACAAGAAGAAACATTATGTGGACCACAAATTTATGCCAAAAATGCCTGCAGCTTACATGGCTGTTAGTCTAACTCACTTGCAATTGTAAGAGATATAAATGTTTTAAAACATGGTGCAGAAACCACTGCACCGAGGCACAGAAAACATAAATGGGGTGAGCTAATGTGGTGTGGACAGATGATATATCCAAATTTTGTGAGCAGGATTTCAAGGAGGAAGTCACACATGTATATACTGCTTTCTTCCCTCTTCACCTCCCAGAGTTACCCCACTTCCCTGCAGGAGGTCACTGCATGAATAGCCATAGTCACACACACGCAGGCCCAGTCCTACTGCAGAAATTAATAAAGGGAAATAAAGACAACAAGGCTGTCACTGAAAAGCACAAATATTAATATTTTACTACTGGAATGGATTGGGTCTTGTAATGAAGAGACTATGAAGATGAATGATTTCAAATAGTTCTCAGTATTTTCTGAGCTTCAGTACAATGTTGTTGCAAAGTAAAATTAGCAATGAAGTTTCAGGTGAACTGTTTTGAAGTTATTGCATCATTAACTGTGAGGTTAAAACTGCTGTCCGTGGGAAGAAGGCAATCCAATTTATCTCAGAATCTATGGGTCTTGGTGGCTAAAAAGTAATCTGAAGAAAAATGCAATAGGACAATTTTCTAAGAAACAGGATCATTTTCTGGACATACAGTCATAACTATGATTGAGATATGAAATTAGAAAATATGCAGTCTCCTTAAATCCTTTCTAGTCTTCAAAGACGTAGTAGGTGAAAGAACTGACAGCTGAGTGGTTGAAGTGCATTACCCTGAAATAACAGTAGGAAGGAGCTGAACAGCAAGAGCACTATGCATGTGGAACCCATCTGCTGTAAGCAAGGGAAAGTTGCTTAAATGAGGAGGCAGAAACAAATATGAAGACACAACACTGTGGGGTTTTTTTGGTTTTGTTTTGTTTGTTTTTTTGCTGTATCTGTGCATAACTAGATGATCTCTGAGGTTCCTTCCAGCCCAAATCACTCTATGCTTCTATGATAAATTTGCATAGAAGCATCAAGTTTTCTGATTCACCTACTGGTATAGTGGCATAAGTGACTGCAATTTAAATAGCCATTACTTTAAAGCTGTACAATACCCCAGAATATTCCTGAAAATTCTTAATTTTGCCTGCACAAGGCAATAAAAATGACATTGTCACCATGACAAAGACTTTTGGCTGCATGCAAATAAAAAAGGCAAGTATAAAATTAGCTAAAGATTGATCAGATGAATGATGTGAAAGTCTACAAGGGATTGACATAAAAAGCTGAGATAAATTAGGAAGTCAAAGGAGGAGAAGAGGAGAGAAGAAAAATTTTTTGCAAGTGTCATTTGGAACAAAGAGCAGATTTTGAATAACCATGTAAGACAAATTTTTAAAATTTCCAATAACTATAAATATTTTAAGAGACATATGGTTGTAATATTTTTCTTAATAGAAGTGCAAACATACTTTATGTTTGAAAATGTCACAGTAGAAGTAATTTATTAGATTTTACAATGAAACCAGAGGGGGGAAAAAAGAATAAAAACTAGATAAATTTATAGTTGTCATTTGAAAAAACATATAGCAATATATAGGACTTGCAAACACTACATTATCTACAGCAAATTGTTAAAGTTATGAATTAGTATATTCAGGCTCATTGCATAAGATAAATAAATCAAGAGATGTTTAATTCTGTGGTTAAAGCACAGCACTATACTATATATGCAGTAAGGAAAAAGGAAGAATTTAGAAGAAAAAATCAATCTTTGGCTAGGTCTGTGTGTGGTAAATATAAAAGGATTGCAAAAGTGCAAGGGCTCTTTGCAATTGTGTTCATAACCTAATTAGGGTGGTAATTAGGACGCAGGTAAAACCACAAAAGGAAAAAAAAAAAAGAAGGATGTTAAATTTCAAAGAGTGAGTTTCAGAAGAATGTAAAAGCACAGGATGAAATCAAGTAGGATAAATCAATAGAGATAAAGGACACAGAGGGAAATGGAAAACATTCAAAGATAAATTAATGTATGCCCAAGGGTTGTGCATGTAATCTAGCTAAAAATACACCAGAAATAAAGAAGGCTAATGTTGATGAACAAAGAAGCCCAAACCTGAAAATATACACTCTAGCAATAACCAAGGGACTGTATGAAATGAATATAGCTGAAAAACAAAAGGTCAGGGATGAAGCTCATAGCACATTCAACAAATTTTAAGAGTTCATTTTCCATTAAAAATATATACAAATCTTAGGGGAAAAAAAAACACACAAAAAAGAATCTTAAATTTGGAAGAAATTGGAAGATAAAGAACAAAATAATTACTGGGAGAGATATATTAAGTGCAAGATGCTATAAGAAGGAACAAAAACTGTCAAAAATGTTTTGGCTTCAAAGCAGAAATTTTCATGCCAGAGGACTGCAACTTTGATATTTGCTTTTTATAATACTTCACTAGTATACTGCAGGGGACTGTATGAAACCTAAAATTAGTTCTAAATTTCTCTTGTAAATTCAGCCATTTAAGCAGCCAGTTTGTGGGTGGATTTATAGGTAGCAGATAAATTATTAGGAGATTGACCTCTTGCAATTATTGATTTCTATCCTGGCTTTGGGCCCAACATCCTCATAAAAATAACATTAGAAAATTACAGTTAAATAACACAAATCCTCAGAGTTTCACTGTATATATGTGCTCTATGTAACTTTGACTAACATCAGATGCTGTGAAAGCTCCAAGTCTTCCAAAGTTTCAACCTAGAAAAAGGAGTAAATCTAGGAAAATTTAAAATAAATTTCAAGAAGTGTCAGATTTTCCAGAACTGGAATTCAAAACAGTGAATTGGTTATGTCTCTCTCTGGTAATGACCATAGCCAAAACCAAACCTGCCTGATTTAAGTTTTTCACGGAGGTCTCCTATTGTCCAAATTTCCCTGACAGCTCCATTTCTTCTTCCCCCAAGTGTAAAGGGAATATGTGCATTGAGAAAACCAAATAGGATCACAGCGAACACACTTAACTGGGATGCCTAAAGGAGTGGGAGGTTAAATCAGATCTAAATATAGTTTTATTACCATAATTACAAAAAACAATTGCTCTCTATGCAGAATAATGAAATGAGAAAATCGAATGACTAACTGCCTGAATTAAGTTGATAAATGCACTACAGTATAGTAGGTGGAATGGATCCAATGAGATAGCTGGTTGAAAATGAGTAATTGATAGTCATTTTACACCAGTAGTTCTCACTTGCTACAGCCCATAAACTGTCTTTCTGTAATTTTCCCAGGTATATTACTTTCTTTTTTTTTTTTTTTAAACCAAGTAAGAAAATATCTTGGCTTGACAGAAATTCTGTTCATCCCTGATAAAAAGTAATTAAAAAGTTAAAGTACAGGGCAAGAGAAAATTATGTTCCAAGAAGCGATAACTCAGAAATCTCCCTGGCAAGAGGAAGGAGAGGGAATCAATTTTATCTTTTCATTTTGAGTCTGGTACTCTTGGTCCTTTCTTTACCATTTCATGTTAATGTTTCCAAAAAATCAGATTTACCCTCAGATCTGAAGAGTACCCCAAATTAAGCTTATTAAACTATCTAATAAAAACTAGAAAAAAAGCAACATGGAAACTGAGGCTCTTTAGAATACCCTTCCCAAGTAGAAAAATAATCCAAAAGAACTATTCATATAATCTAATATTAAGAGGTCCAGATTCAGACAACTTAAATGTCTATGATGTAAGTGTCTACATGTATATATGTCTGAAATTTGAGCTGAGTCAAGGTTTTATCTTGTAACCCTGTATCGCTTAAAAAAAAAAAAAAAAAAAAAAAAAAAAGAGGCTTTTACTTTAATTACTTACATTAGGTGAGATGAACTCTTTTTTGTGAGACAACATACCCAGTTCAAATTCTTCATGACAAGCCAGTGTCCAGACCCACTGACTAAGCAACCGGGGTTCATTTTGGAGTTTGCAATGGTTTATAGTAGCCACACAACACTTTTTCCTTCACCATAAGATTTGTGTTTCCACTCTAAGCTTTACATTTTTCACAAAAACTGACAGTTAAAAATCTGAAGCACACAGTTGAAGTGTTCATACTTGGTTCTCTCCAAAATACCACTGATGTGTCAGAGATTTGAATCCTGACTTCACTGTACAGTTCTTTCAAAATGTGTGAGCAAGCACAAATGTTTCATTCAAAGTGTATGCCACTATAAAACAAAACAGTAGTAAATTATTTGACTTTTTGTAGAGTCAACACACCTCTGATGACATAAATAATCAACGTTTTCTCTTTCTTTGAGCTGTGCCGCCCAGAGAAGAAATACTTAGCATTATTCACAGTCACAAGAAGTAGCAATCAGAAACTGAGTGGGATTCATATAGTGCAATGGAAAAGGAAACTGCACCCTGGGGTGTATCAGTAGAAATATTTTCACTAGGAAAAAATTAAATAAAAGAAAGAAAGAAAGAAATCCAGTTTTTCATCAGGAAAAAGGGTTCAAAATGGAATATGTAGAGAATGGTTGAATATTTTCCAGCTCTAAGAAGAGTTACAAAAATCAAGCCTGGAAGAAAGTAACAAAATGTTTTTGTTGTCTCTCTTGGTACTTGGAGGACCTTGGCCAACAGATGACCGCCCAACCAGTCACTCACAGAAAGAGAATTAGAAGAAAACCTGAAAAATTGGAGGGGAAGATAAAAACAGCTTAGATGAAGCAAAGCTGCATGTGAAACAATGCAAAATAAGTTATTCATTCCCTGCTTCCCACCAGCAGGAAGATGGTTGGTCATTTCCAGGAAAGCCAACCCTCAGCATAGGTAGTGGTTACTTGTGAAGACAAAAGCCATAACAATTAATGTCTCTTTCCTCTCATTTCCTTGAGCTTTTATTGCTGGGTGTTACATTACAGGGCCTGGAATATCCTTCTTGTCAGCTGGGGTTTGATGTCCCAGCTGTGTCCCATCCCTGCCCCTTGCCCACCCCATCCCCTTCACTGAGGAGGCAGCGTGAGAAACTAAGAAAGCCCAAATGCCATGAAGGCACTGTTCAGCAATAGCCAAAACACTGGTATGTTATCAGCACTGTTTTAGTCTCAAATCAAAACAAATCACCATATGGGCCACTTTGAGGAACATTAACTCCATCCCAGCCAGACCCAACCAGTATATTATCTGAGAAACAAGAAAAAGGAAAGAAAATTGAAATTTAAGTTGGAGGATAGTGGAATAATATTTCTTTCTGAGACTTAAGCAAAGACTTCACAAAATTAGAGCAATGAGATTCTAGAATTCCTCTCCATTCAAATAGGGAGGACAAAATTAATTGCTTTTAAGATGCGGCCTCATAATTTTATGAAAAGCTTCACATCGTAAGAGTCTTGCAATACCAATTCTCAGTGACCCACATCTCTTCCAGTCCTTTGTTGTTTGTTGTTTGGAGAAGTTTTTAAGAAAATATATTTACATTAATAAACTGTTTTTACTCCCTTTTACTCCCTTTTACTCCCTTTTTGAATGATAAACAAACAGTAAACCTGAAGCACAGTCTGCAGCTAATTTAGAATTAACTAAGCCATTTTATATCTATTTTCTCAGACACTGAAAGCTATTTAGCTGAGGTAACACAGATAGGAATGGCCTAGGAAGAGCCACCCATCAGGAGAAGTAAAGTATTCTGTCAGCATGTGCTGGGCTCCCTGCTGCTAAAAACTGCCACTAATTTAAAATATTTTAAGTGCATGTGCAGTGACTGCAGGTCAGATATAACATAAAGGTAAAAGAGCAAAGGAACTTCCTTCTCAGCCAGAGTGTGACCAAAGCCCTCTTCCAGGCAGCTGAGGATAAGCAGTATGCAGCAAGAAGCTCCTTGAGATAGCACACCCTGGCACATCTCCTCACTGATCCCCAAAGTGGGGATGGAAACTATCTTCTTTAATCTTCTGAAATGTGCAATTTGTCTCCAGTCATTCTAGCCAACTTTGTTTTATGCACTCAATCTATTTACAATAGTTCAAATAAGCTAAAGCAATTTAGAGTCTCTGTGGAAGATGGAAATTCCTATTCCTCATTGCAGAGAGAAATGCTTCTAAACTACCCCCTAAGCTCTCTGACAGCCTTCTCACTCCTCCCCATTTTTTTCATTGGGAGGTAGTAAAGCACATAATTTATAAGTTGTTCTAATGGAGTATCACTGTTTTTAAGAGGAGATTTGGAGGAAGAGAAATCTTTAGGGCTGCCTTCTGAGTGAAACCTGACAGCCAAACTGAACAAGCTACACACATGGAAGAGGGGGTTCCATACTTGTCATGCTCTTGTATTTTTAGAAAGCAAAATTCAACAATAAAACTTTACAAAGTAAAAAGGGCTATATAGCTCTTCATCCTCTTGTTTTTGAGAGCTGAATTAAAGTGAGGTGGGAATTTCCTATGAAGTCTGTCTTCTGTTGAAGGACTTCATTAACATGCCTCAGATAAAGTTTACCACTGCTTTCTTAGAAAAGAGCATTGTAATGCTAGGAGAAAATATATTATAACCATATTCACAAAGAGAAAATAAGATTGTCAGTCTGATTGAACATGAATACAACAGTCTTTTCCCTGGGATTCTCTTCTGGATGATAAGTGATCACAAAAAATATTTGGGAAAAACAAAAAAAAAAGCTTTCTGAATTAATTTGAGTTATTTTCCCCTAGCAGCTTTCCCTGTATAAATGCTTTTCTCCTCTAAGGTGCTACATGCCTTCATAGCTTTGGAAAACGTTTGGTGAAAGAATAAGAGGTTCTAGAATTTACACCCTGGCACTCTTCTAGAGATACTTCCTTCTACTCTTCTAGAGGTACTCCCTTTGCAGTGCACAAAGACTGGCCAGTGCTTCAGACAAACAAATCCTTCTCTTCACTAGGAGTACCTTTAGCAGATATTCACTTTGATGTTGCTAGTTCTTCACAGTCAGCATGAGGATTATGTGCTGAGAAGGGATAAATCAGTTTTTGTTGACAGCTGAAAAAAAAAGACTGAAAAATCAGTCCTAAAAGGCATTCCTTAATTTTGGATTTTCCCTGAATTTATTTTAACCCAGAACAGATAATTCCAGAAACCTGAATTCATCAGGAAAAGATAATGCTTCTAGAAATCTCCTCTTTGCACTAGGATGCAGCAGTTTCAAGAGGTATAAGTTTTACTCCAAAGGAAAGTTAGGATATACCCACAGGAAGGAAAAAGGAAAAAGCCTTCTATATAGAAAATGAACAAATGCATTAGAAAGTTTTCAAAAAAAATTGAAAAATAAGGGATTATCTTAGAGAGGTATTTTCTAAGGTCACATATGTCATACAAAGAGAAAGAATGTCATGCAGTACATTTGTGATCTCAGATCTCCCAAGATATATGTAGAGAGATCAGTGTTGCAGAAATACCTAAAATTCAACATTACAGTGTAAGATTGCCAAAGCTTCTTGTTCCCCTGGATGCTTGTGATAGATACTCCAGCCTCTGTTACAGTAAAATACCATTTAAATTAATGTTAGGTTTTGTTTCACATGAACTTTCCCCTTCACATGTGTCATTTAGCTTTTTCAACACTTATGTAGGACCCATCATTCAGTGACTGAATTTTGCAAACCAGTTTTGAATAAACTGGTGGTTTTTAATGCTCTCTCAACATTTCAGTGCACCAAAGACTTTATCAGAAAACTGACAACATTAGAAAAGGGTGGTATGAAAAGAAGTTTCCAGGTACAGAAGTTCAAGAGTTAACATACAGCTGTTGATGTGGAGTTTGATAAAAGAGTTTCATGCAGTAAGATATAACCTTTAAGATTCTTTTCAAGTACATGCATTTAATAATTTAGTTTGTCTTTTGTTCTTGTACTCCTAAATGGGCAGTAATGCTCATTGGCAGTCAGCAAGCAGCAGGTTGTATTTTACTTTCTCTGGGTCTGCTCTGGCACAACCCATTTATCTCCAGAAACACTATAAATTAAGGACCTCTTCTCATATGCTCCTCTTCAAAAACATTTTAAACTTAGTTTCAAAAACTAACAGTATAATTTAGAGATGTTTTAATGGCTCTTGAGCAGCCTTCAGATACATAATTGAGGTAGAGGAATGCAGACTGCCCTCTATGGAGCCAGTGATAAGGTGGTTCCTTTTGTAGACTCCAGACCAGTAATGGCTAGCTCTTCTGAAGCCAGATATTTTATGCAATCATCCTCAAGTTACCCCTGTGCTAGACAGCTATTCCTAGGCAAGAAATATTACTGCCTGTTGCATAAGTCTGGATCCCTTTGATCTGTTGTAACAAGCAGCCTCCCATTAAATTCCTTGGCACAATGTGGCTAACAGGGTCCATGTTTTTTTGCCAATTTGCAGGAAAGCATAAAGGAAACCTTTGAGGTAGCCCTTACTGTGCTGGCTGGTCCCACTCACTGCTGTTTCAATGTCCCAGAAACTGGAAAATTGGAGGTTTTACTCAGAAAAAGCATTTCCTCCCCAAACATTAGTTGATAAGTATGCCCAAAACCCAGCCATGTTTCAGAAAGGAATTTATCATCAGCTGACCACAAATAAGGAGGATGGTACCTGAAATATACAAAATAATTGAACAAGGATGAGATAAAAGAGAGTCACTATCACGTCTGGTGTAGCCAACAAGGCAGGTAGACCACAGCTGATTTTAGCAGAGCCTTTCAGGGGTCTCTGTCCCAGACTCCCACAGTGTGTACCAGTTCAGGTGTACCAGTGTATACCAGTTCAGGCATGGCACTGGATCCATGCTGGCTCTGTACAGCAGCTCCACTCTCCATTTTAGAAACAATGCCTTGGACCAGGAGCACTGCTGGAAAGCAGCACAGAGGCATGGAGAAATAAAGCTCTATGAGCTATAATGCAGTGCCCATCAAACTCTACCTCCTCGCCAAGTCAGCCGTGCCAGGCTTGGACCAGCCCCTTGCAGAGATGTTTGGTTGACTCTGCATGGTACAGGAAGGCCAAGTGATTTTAGTTTAGGCTCTGTAAACTGGTTCTGGGCCAACTTGACCCTGCAAACTGTAAAGCCACCATCCCACAGCACTCTATAGTAGCATA
This sequence comes from Anomalospiza imberbis, assembly GCF_031753505.1. NCBI lineage: Eukaryota > Metazoa > Chordata > Aves > Passeriformes > Viduidae > Anomalospiza > Anomalospiza imberbis. The sequence goes on from NC_089682.1 coordinate 105,857,626, forward strand.
TAATTCTTGCCAGACCAGAGTTGTCACTGCAAGGAGCCAGCTCAGTGTCCCTGCATCTGCAGTTCAGCTAACCCACAACTTGTAAACCACTCACAAATAGTTGAGAGATGTTGGACTAGAATTCATATCATCCATGTAAATTCTCATTAATCTGCAATTTCTAAGCAGGAAACTGGAAGAAGGGAGGATAAAGGACATTTTACTGAAGTGAATCCAAGTGAGACATTATGAAAGTCATTACATTAAATTGCAGGAATAATACATGAAGCGGGATGGTTTTGGAAATTAAACAAGCCTCTGCTCTCATAGGCTATGGTATGAATTATATCTGGTCATTTTCTGTGTGGCTTCTTGGGTTGGGATAAGTGGAAGAAACTTACTAAAAGGACTGGAACAAAATGGATTCTTTATCTCAACTGTCAAACCAAAACCAATCTGGCCAAATGCTGCCACTCATTTAACAACCAAAGTTCTGAAAATAATTATTGGATTTATTATTGAACAGCCTTCTCTGCTCAGCAGAGCTGCTTTACACAATCACTCACTTATGTAATTTCTGCATGTGTATGAAAACAACCATTCAATCCTCAGTAGTCCTGTTTATTCTCAACAGTGTATTTAAGTGCTTTGCAATGTCCTTCATCTCAGAACAGGGAACACACATGCTTTCCACAGTACCTACTGGCAATCCCTACTTGGTGTGGCATAACTAGCCAACTGCTTTTTAAGAGGTGGTGGTTGGGCAACTGTTCTCAAAAACAGTCAATAAATGACAGTGTAATTCCTGTTTCCATGGGAATATGGCACCAAAATTTTAAAAATTATCTCATATGTGTCAAGCATCAGACCTCAAATGGAGCAGAAAAGAACTTCTGGGATGTTAACATGTAGAATAGGATTGACTGGAAAGGAAAGCTGCTAATTATAAACAAGAAAAAAATGCTTAGATTCACTGATCCTTTATGGGAAATGGCTCAGTTGCTAAGAATATATCTGACATTTCATAGGACCTTCATCTGTTTATTCAACATAAAAGGCAACAAATGTGTTATTTATACTTAAAAGCATCCAAATGGCAGCACCTTTGTGCCCTAAATAAATTTTGGATAAACTAAAGAAAACAGATATATTCTTCTACTCATTTTTTCATGCTAGTTAAAAATGTCAGTGCTGTAAAGAAGTTATGAAGTTGCAATAAACATTCAACTGTACTAAATTCCTGGACAGAATCCATTCTAACAACAAGTCAGTCTTATCAAGGGGAAGAGGAGTTGTATGTATTCTTATGTGAAGGTGTTGTCCTGTGAAGATGCCAATAAAAAGGAAAAACTAAGTAGAGCTTTGCCAGTACATATGGTGTAACTTTGAAGAGCAGCCTTCAAAGTTTATTTTTGACATGTCTGCAGGACAGATTACTCACGTTAAAGCAAATAAAATTCTTAAGAGATCTCCTAAAGACAAATTACTGATTTATGTTCCAATATTTCTATACCAAATGAAGTAAATGATGAGACTTGTTCATTAGCAGAAGATAATCTAACCATATTTATGAGGAAAAAAACAGGTATTTTAGAAATAGCTACAGAACTACAGATACCTGTCTTGATATCTTTGAAGGGATGAAACCTCCTGCTGTGGATTATTTGTGGGGCACTCATTTTCCTCTCTTTCCCAGATGAAGTCTGCTGACATAGGGCTGGAGTGCTAATGAGTTCCTGCAATTCCCATAACTGGTATAACAGATGCAAAATCCCATCCGAATCAAACGTTTGGCTACAGCAGGAGCAGGAGGAAGCATCTGGTTTTTGGCAAATGAAGCACTGCTCAGCATTTCAGTGCAGGGGGTGAAAAAAACCACAGTGAAACCCTAGCCTGAGGTACACTTTCATATTCAGCATTAATGAACACAAGATGTAGTTATTTTAAAGCAATAATAAGCAAAGCCACATACCTTAAGAAATATCACTCAATGCAATGAAAATCCTCTTTCTCATGCATGCTGACACTAAAAGCAAAACCTTTGGATTCTGTGTACAAGATACCAGCATGATGCAGCTTTGTGTTTAGACAATGCTGTTACTGACTGGGAATATTTCTGTGGAAAAAAAAATTATATGAAGGGGTAATAAGAAAAAGCCATTTTGACTCATCAGGCAATTATTTTGCAGAAAGAGTATGACAACCAGGAAAGGACTGTTTTTTAACCTAGCAGCTCCTCTAGCAAAGGTGTCATGGCTTTCATATGAGCTCTGGGAAATATATCATTTATATATAGCTCTTAGCACTTTTTCACTCGTTGGCAATACTGTTACTGATATCCTGGTGATCTGGAAGAACAGAACACCATGCAACCTTGATTTACTATAAATTCAGCTCTGATGAATTGCTTTACTACCATATGACACCGTACAACACAATCCTTGCCAGTATTTTACTTGATCAGAAGAACTTGAAAGGAGACATATGAAGGCAAGTGTCTTTTAAATAGTTCTTTGATTTGCATTACAAGAAAAGATTTAAAAAATAAATCTGTGGTTGCAGCCTTAATATTTGATTTGTAAGAACTTCTACTGACTTCTGGAACAGTTTTGCTAAACCTCTATTGAGTTCAGTTGCTGCAACTATTTTCAAATTCCTTTGGGGTTTTGAGATCCTACTGATTCAAACAGAAACCTGTATGATTCTCAGTACAGACTGGATATTCATTTTGTCATTTACTCTCCATTTGCTGGTGATCCTGTGCAACCCAGTATGCTTTAGTAATATTCACAGCACGCACATTCCTGTGTAATGGGGGTCACTGGCTCTAGCATAGGCGGGACTGTTCTGCTCTGCCTAATCACCATAAAGCTGAAACCACTCAAACTGCTTCCTATGAGCTGAAAGGAGAGGGGAAATGATGCACGTGGACATCTACCACTATTTGGTGTCCTTACTTAACTCTTCTGAAAGGGGCAGTTGCAAGGTTCAGTTGTCTTAATGAGGTCCAAATCCTTTTGGTTTGATTTGTTTGCCGGTGATATTGCCCACCCTGGAACATCCATGCCTAAGTACCCTCCTTTTCCCTTCTGAAGATATAGTGGAAAGCAATGAACCATTCTACCACAGAGGATGAAGATAGGACTGTATCTGTACCCACTAGCTTGGCTACAGCTCTGATGATACTGCAAAAATGTTTTCTGCTGCTGAACTACACACACACACACACACACACACACATATACATATATGTTGTTTTTGCAGCATTTTCCCAACCGTATTCTGATTATTTGGAATCACTCATATCATGTATAATAGAAAGTGCATGTTTGTGTGTCTCATTTCTTTATTTTTCCAGCAATAAAGACTTGTGAGTACAGGTGGCAGTTCAAGGGCATGCAGTATTACAATGCAGAATGAGAGAAATGAGAAATGAAATTTCGTTAGCTAATTAATTCAGTCAGTGGTTTTATGTTTGCAGTGTCTGTAATTTCTTTGAGGCTCTTCCAGATATGCAGCTATACCACAATTCTTCATTCTTTCCCGTTCTTTCACTTGCAATGCATTCTTCTTCTGTGAAATAAAGATCAAATATTGCTACAGCAGTAGGTTTAAAACTGAGCTGGGGATATCAGACTCTATCTACCTGAACTCTTAGCTATCACTAGCTACTTATCAATTAGGCATAATTGAGTACCCATGACACCCATTATTTCAACAAAATGATCAAAAAAGGACTGTAGCATCTCTTGTCCTCAGGTTTAAGGGAATTTTTTTGTGGTTTTTGTCTCTTTTTCCTTTAATGAGTAGAACTGAAAAAGCTAATTATATTATCACATTGAATCAAATTAAGTAGCTTACTAAACTATTCCACAGAAATATTAACAGGGTTTTAGGGTTTTGTACAGATGGTGTAGGTGGTGTACATACATGATTCCTCACCACCTTTCTCATGTTAAATGCTGCCTATCAAATGAAGGTCTGCAGAGTATTGTTGCTAACAGAAGTCTTACCTCTGTTTCAGCACATTTTGTAATGTTTGCAGATGCAGCAGACTTTTTACTTGAGCAGATGTCCCACACAGGCTATTCAGAACTCAATTGGACTTGGCCCATAAGCAACCTGAGCTACGTTTAAAGTAGTATCTATCCTCAAAGTTAGCCCTAATGACCTCTAGATGCCCCTTCAACTCTAACTAATATTAGGACTAACATCCTAGTAACCTAGTGAATTAAGAAATTTCTTCTGGAGTTTTAGTTCATTAAATCTCTTAGATTTGAGGAAAAGTCAGGCTATTCAGGATGTTTCTGAGACATCCTTTGGTTGGGTGTGTTTCGGTTTTATGGTTTTGTGCAATATGATCTGTGGGCTGCAACTTTTAGTACAATTTAGGGTGAGATGCTGTCAAGGGAGACTTGGAAAGCCCTCTATCTTACCTGTTCCTTTGTGTAGTTCTTTCAGATATATAACTTGTGGCCCTTTCTACTCCTTAAACTTTGTTTTAAGCAGAGAATTAATCAAATTAAATGTGGATTTCTACACGTCTAAACTGGGCACATTAGGCTTGTTTTTAATATTTCTATTTTAATATAGATCATTCTGGTAAAGATGGGTCAAGTAAGTCAAATGAATTGTGCTTGTTTCTCTCAAATGACAGCAGACACTGCCTAGATTAAGAGTTTAGCTCATCTCTAAACGTCTACATTACAGGTTCCTGAAGTTAGGTGAGACAGATTTCATCTAAGATTCTGGTTAGAATCATGCACCTTGAGAGAATATGTATTCTGTGGACATTTCTAAGCCCTATTGCTTAGTTTTTTGTAACTGTCAGGGTGATTCATTTTCAGTTCAGGAAGTCTTTGCTCAGAGGCCATAGCAAACCATGTCCAGGAGTAATTTTGCTAGAAAATTCTGCTTTCCATTCCCTCCCCTGCTGCATATGGACTGTTGCATTTTTTGGGGAAAGGACTTGATTTAGAGGTAGTGAAAACTGCATGCACTACTGAAGAAAGAATTATATGTTTGGTGTTGGTTATTTAAAGGAAAAAGTATTCTGCATTCCAGTCTTCTGATGAAGTTTTCAACTGGAATTCAGGAAAATATTCTCTTTTGACCACTTTATTGGTTACATCTGCTATGTGTTAGAAAAGTAATATGTCGAGGTATGGATTGCCTCATCATCATACACATAGTCACAGGATTTCTGATGAGAATCTTAATGTGGTAGAGAAGGACTTAGAAGCTGTCTGCCAAAATGATAGTGTCTCTGGCTTGTTTTTAATCACGCTCTCAGATACATCCACTGTCTTTTCCACTATCAGCCTTAGACAGTAGTTGTAATTTCTACAAATGTGAATACAAACTCCTGAATGCAGGAAAGCTGGGAGTGTAGCTCAAGATCTTGCTGTATTTTAGGGAGGTGAAAGGAATATTTAGCTCATCTGGAAAGGGTTGTCCCTTCATTTTAGCTTTGCTCCTCTTTTAGATTTCATTATGTCCCTCTTCTATTTCTTTGCTTCTTACATGCAGCCAGGACTGAAGCTGTGCAAATTCTTCACTGTAAAATGGAATAAATGAAAATTTCCTTGCTTCAAATTTTCTTATATTATTGAAAATTGATCCCAGATAAATCAAAATAAATTAATCTCCTTTCTCAGTAAGGATTTAGTTTGAAAATCAGTGTAATAGTACACAGACGGAAGAAGAAAACAAACTTGCTCCTTTCACTCAGCTCATAATTAAAAAGAAAAATTTGTGTGATACCTCTGTTCAGGAATGCAGAATGAAATAAAACAACTGTCTACCTTACTGGAAACTGAATCCACTGAGTGTTAAAATGCTCTAATAGTCGTCTCCCTTTATTTCAGCTGCTCACCAATTTTATGTTTTTTTACCAAGAAATATGTAAACAGCAGAAAAGAAACATTTCATTTAGAATTTTCAATGCTAGATAAATTTGCATTTACTTCACTTCTTAACTTTTTGTCTCAATTCAGTTTTCTCTGTTGTGACAGTAACAGCAGTAACATTAATACATAATTAGATGGGTAGGAATGTGCTCAAAGTCAATAGCTTGTAATAGCTCCTTTGGAGCCATAGTAAAGTATCTCCTATAGCAAATACATGGTTATGGACTTGTTAAAACAGACATTAGTTATCCAGTAGTCCATTATGGCTCCTTGTAGTCTACCATTTGAGTAGCTCTATATTTAGAGTCATATTGATCAGTAATTAAGAGATAGCATGGTGGCAAAATAGAAATATATGATACATAATCTTAAAGAAATAATTTATAAAAATAGTAGAATCATCAGGAACTGGCAAACATCTTTTGTACTATGTTACTTTTCATATAGAATCCAATAAATTCAATAAAATTATAACTGATATTGTGAGATTCCCTTGTGTAGGCTAGGAATCTTATTTCACCCAGAATTAATTTTTAAAACAGATCTATCAAAACTAGGAAGGAGTCAGGCAGGTCACCACCATGTATGCAGTCTTCATCTCATTGTAAAAATTAACAGTAGCGAATATAAGCACTGGTAAAGGGAATTCAGCCACTTTTAATTTTATTCATCTGGAGCTTTCCCATCTCTCATTAGTCTGTAATATCATACAGGTGAGTTTATCCAATTTTCTATTTTACAACTATATTCACTGAAATGCAATTATAATAATCAACTAGTTACAAATGGTTAAGTCTCTATTAGAATATGCCTTGAAAAGATGTTCAGGCATGATAATCTTTTAGACTATTTGAAGTGCCACAGTAGTACTAATCCCTTAAGGTTTTCCCGTGATACTCAGGATATTGGGACACAATTACATATAAACTCAGAAAGAACAGCTATTCCTTACTTGTTTTACATTTCCCTCCACAAGGGGACTGCAACATTATTACTTGTGTTTTGTGTAATGGAACTGTTTAATTCACAATAACTCTTGCAAATGTGAAGATCTAGTTACCGTGCTTGTACTAACTGAGCAAAAGAGGGATGTTCTGCTGTGAACCTATTCTTCTAATTGTTCCAATCCCTGCATTAACATTAATTAGCAAATTTGTCTTTAAGTCTCTCCCACATGAGGCATGTTCATTCAGGGTTGGGTCAGTAGGGAATTTAATTAATTTATCAGCAAATTGGATTTTTTTCACCAGGTGTCCTTGCTTTGGCTTTCTTTTGGGTTATTTTTGGGGGGGGGGGGGGGGTTTGGTTTTGTTTTTGGGTTTTTTTTTTTTTTTGTTTGGTTTGGTTTTGGTGGAGGTATTTTTACACAGAAATTTTTGATGGTTTATAAAACTACAGTTGTTTTTTTTTTCATGTGCAATTCTCTGATACAGAGATTGTTAATGGAATGATATTGAATAGAAATGCTGCATTTGTAAAGAGTATCAAAAGAGAGGTACTGTCTGCCTCGCTGGTAATTTGTAAGCAGGCAGTTCTTCTATAGTAAACTTTTTCCCATGTAGACTTTCAGTCTAGTGGGAATATTACTTTACAGTAAACCTGCCAATAGCTGGATGTAGAAATGCCTGATATTTATGGCTGAAGCAGAAAGGGTATCAGTGTGTGAGAATTCAATTCAGCAAGGCTAATCTCAAATGCAATTAATGTTCAGGTTCTTTATGTGCCCCTATGGTAGACCATTTGCCCAAGGAATTTATTGGAAGTGATACATTTAATTAAACTTCTTGAAACACTTGGGCAATGATATCATTTATGCGATAAGGCACCACTTTTGGAAAAAGCAAAGAGGAACAGCACAACTGTTATGTGCAATCTATACTTCTTTACATTTAACTCAGGGTAGGTAGGTTCATGGAGGCTGCATGACAAGTGCTGCTCAGAAAAGGCAATTTCCTCATGTTCTACCAAATTCTGAATAAAAGTCAGCAATGTTTTGATCTTGTGTCTATTTTGATTTAGCTATATGTACTGAGTGAAAGAAAAGGAAATTTGCTGAACTGCTTGTAGGAGAAAAATGTGGCTTTCTGCATTTCATTGGGATTATAACTTTACAAGTATGAAAGCAAATTTGCTGCCTACTTAGCATCTATTCTTTAACTTGTTAACCACAAAGTTGTAACCATAACACAACCAGTGCCAGGGACAATTGTGGAGCAGATTGTCCTAAGTGCTGTCACATAGCACATGCAGAATAACCAGAGGGTCAGGCTCAGCCAGCATGGGTATGTGAAAGGCAGGTTCTGCTTAAGCAACACATTCTGATCACATTCTGTGCCAAGGTGAGCCACTGAGTGGATGAGGGAGAAGCTGTGGATGTCATGTAAAGCCTTTGACACGGTCTCCCACAGCATTCTCCTGCGGAAACTGGTGGTTCATGGTTTGAAAGGGTGCACTGTTCACTGGGGTTGAAAGCTGGCTGAGTGGCCAGGCCCAAAGAGTGGTGGTGAATGGAGAGACATCCAGAGGTGTTCCCTAGGGGCCAGTATTGGGGCCAGCCCTGTTTAACACCCTTAGTGATTACCTGGATGAGGGCATTGATGGCACCTTCGGTCAGTTTGCTGATGGCCCCAAGCTGAGTGGGACTGTTGAGCTTCTAAAGGGCAGGCAGGCTCTGCAGAGGGATCTGGACACACTGGATCAATCACCCAAGCCAATTGTATGAGGTTTAACAAGAACAGGTGGCACAGGTGATTCAAGGGTCCTGCCCTTGAATCACAACTCCATGCTGCCCTATGGGCTTGGGAAGAGTGGCTGGGAAGCTGCCTGGCAGAAAATGACCTGAATGCCAGCAGTGGCCAAACATGAGCCAGTGTGTGCCCTGGTGACCAAGAAGGCCAGTGGCATCCTGGCCTGTATCAACAATCGTGTGGCCAGCAGGACCAGGGCGGTGATTCTCTCTCTGTACTCGGCACTGCGAGGTCACATCCCTGAGTCCTGTATCCAGTTTTGGATCACTCACTAGAAGGACATTGAGGTGCCTGGAGGATGCCCTGAGAAGGCAATGAAGCTGATGAAGTGTCTAAAGCACAAGTCCTGTGAGAAGTGGCTGAGGGAGCTGGGAGTGTTTAACATCTAGAAAAGGAGGCTGAAGGAGAGCCTTGTCACTCTCTACAACTACTTGAAAAGAGGGTGTAGTGAGGTGGGGGTTGGTCTCTTCTGCCAGTTAACAGGGGATAGGAGAGAAAAAAATGGCCTCAAGATATTAGGAAAAAATTCTTCACTGAAAGACATTGGGACATGCAGCCATGGGAACTGGCGGGGTCACCATCCCTGGCAAAAATTCAGTATTTAAAGGACATGTAGGTGTGGCACATGGGGACATGGTTTAGTGGTGGACTTGGCAGTGCTGAGTTAACAGTTTGAGATCGTGGAGAGCTTTTCAAACCTAAAGGATTCCACAGAACTTCAGTTAAAGAGAGACTCTGTCTTGCTACCAAGCCATCCTCCATTTGATGTTAAAATGTGCAGTTGCACAAATAAATACAAGAATTCTTATAGAAATTCTATTTTTATAATTTTCTTGTGCTTTTTTTGACAAATCTAGTCTGTACTAACTGACTCTGTGCTGATTCTGCTCATGTCTGATATTCTAAGATAAATTTTACAATGCAATGAATAATTATCACTGTTTGTCTTTAATATATCTGTTTTCATAGTGTTCTAAGAGCTCAGCACAACAAGTGAAATTTGTGAAGGCCGGCTGGGAAATTCACAAAATTTCCTTGTGAACTGTATGTCTAAGGAATTCAGGAGATTTTTAATCCCCATGACCTGAGTTTTGGCTCCTACTGTTTGAAAATTACTCTTTACAGAAGAAAGAGGGGATAAAGATAGGTATGTAGGTGGATCTCTGAAGGGAAAGAGAGGAAAGAGGAATTTTGATTAATTGTTTGCATGGACCTTATAGATTATAAATTATTTCAGAATTTTTCTACAATGATACACGTATATGAGGTAGGTCTTCTCTGTTGAGATGGCTAGGAAATTTTCTCTGAGCCTATAACCCTTAATATAAATTCAATTCATATTTCAATATACTATCTTTACAATTAAAATTTCTTCTGAATTCTCATAAAATAAAAAAAAAACTGAAAACATAAAATAGTAAGCAAAAACATCATTGTTGAGATTCATGAGCAGAGTTCCAATTGAGGCAGTGAATTCTGCAGTGACACCAGTGTGCCAGACATATTCTTTCAGGGAATGAAAACATAAGAATTGTGATATGTTGGTAATTTTTTTTAATAGAAGCATTTAGATTAGATTTTTCAAATGCAGATGAAGATACAATCCCAAAATCTTAATTGTGAGAACCATAAAAAAGCTTATCTCCTGCATAAATACAGTTATTCTCCCCTTCTTGTATGCATTTGTTTGTATCTCATCCAAAGACATATAAAATGTTAAATATTTGTAATGAGAAAATTGCTGATTTTTTTACATATATGTATGCATATGTATCAGAAAAAAAATACATATTGAGTATTTAATGCTTTTAAATCAGAATAAGTAATGCTTTTTCTAGGGTGCTCTAAAGTGAAATTTTATTTTAAGCATGGGAAACCTTTCAAATGTCAACTGCTGAACATGCACTGTCTCTTCAAGTCTGTCCAGGCTCAGTTGGAGAAGAAGGTAGATGGTTCTTGAATAATATGAAAGCATTCTCTTCTTTTGCCTATGCACTTTCATTGTTTCCATGATACAAAATACCATGGAGATCTTACTTGTGTTTCAGAAATGCCATATTTCTCCTGAAACTAAACACAGGTTACTCTTGGGGGTTATTCTTGTCTGTAGGGAAATAAGCATAGAGAAAATTTTCGTCTTTGAGAAAATATCCTACTTGATTTAAAGCAAAAATAAGGAATGGGGATTAAAGAGACAATAACAAATGAGCATACGTGTGCTAATTGCATCCCAGCATGAGTCCATGCATCTTACCAGGTGTGAGCGTGCCAGTCGGAATTCTGCAGAGCTTCACTGACAGTAAAGTTGTAAGGTATCCTTCTGTCTGGTTAGTTAGACTGTCTGTTCATCATGGGAAGATGATGGATGCTGAATTCAAATAGAAGATTTCAGACATACAGATAAGGTCTGCTGAAATTACTTTGACAGGATTTGTTCTTAAGTATTACTTTAATCTATGCAAAATCCTGAAATTTTTCAAAGTATAACATTCAATCAGCCAGATTTACAATTCCTTCTTTTTGAAGGAACCAGATCATAGGTTGGACCTCTTCTACTAGGACCATTCTTGGACCTTTTTGTTGCCTTTCTACCCCAAGTGTGATTCAGAGATATTTAAGACCCTCAAATATTTCACAAATTCTCTGAGATTTATGCAAACACAGGACAGAAAAAAATTTATCTTTCGTCTTGATGAGAACTTTTCATTTAATATAGAGTGTTAGGAAGGACAAGGGCAATTACATTGTCTTCTACTATGGTACTCTGGGAGAGCAGTTTAAAGTCACTTGTTCAATTTGTATAGTCACTGGAGTGAGAAAAGAGTGCTTTATTACACATAAGAGACAAGTCTGAAAAGTTTTATTGTCTTTTCTTTTTTTCTTAGATAAATACAGATACATCTAACTGCCTCTTAAAAATTCATGCAAAGATAATAACACTTACTTATTGGAGACTTTTAATGAAGCTTAGCATTTGCTTCTGTGGTGAAACGTAGAAGCATAATTTTCCTGCCATTGTAGAAAGAGCATAACTCAACAAGTGGGAGAAATTACCCAGAAATAAAAGCATCCCTGAAAAGAAAAGTCTTGGTAAAATTATCCTAGTAAATATCATCAGAATGACAAGACACCCTGTCACGGAGGCAGAAGGCAGGAATTTCATTTTCAAGGGAGTAACTTGATAATTTGGAGAGAAGTCTGATTCAAGCCTTGAATCAAGTACTCCTGAGCACAGTCCAGCTGAGACCAGCATCCAAATAGTGCACTTTGGGATATCCTCTGCTTGAAGGGTGGAACATCATATAGAAAACTAATGTCTAGTTCTTCAAAACAGAATGAGAAACAGCTATTATGAGAATTAAATTGTACTGGTAGATAAACTAGAAGAACATAATTTTATATCCTCTACCTGAATGCTAAGAACAAGTAGATAAATGCTCAATTTAAGTAAATAAATATGGTCATGTGAAGCATTAGAATCTGAGGAACTTGGGTGGTAAATCATTCTCAGTTAATCATAATTGTTCCTGTTACCACTGAGCATCATTTAATGGTATTTTAAGGTTTCATTTTATATGAATAATAAATAGGAATTTAGGATGTGCATGCATCTTGAAAAAAATTAAACTTTGAAAATTCGCTGCCCTTTTTTTAATTACATGCTGGAGTAGCATTTCTAAAGCAGACCTAAACTTTTTTTTTTTAGCAGGTATGAGTATCAAAGGTGTTCATCATTGCTGTTGTTAGTCCAGCTTCAGGCAATAAAAATAGTTGCTAGCTGTTTCTTCAGTCAGTTCAAGGGCTGGGACATAGGTCGCCTTGGCTCTGGCATGCATCCCCCTTGTTCCTCCTTCCCATGTAAGCAGGCTGAGCCTCTGTTGTGTATAATCATTGCTGTACTGTCCAGTGCTCTCAGATCAGCTGAAACAACTAGGAATGTGTGCTGAGCACTGACACCACTCCCTGGTGCTTAAATCAAGGGGTTTTCAGTCTCAATGGCCTAGCTGTTCTCACAGCTGTACTAGTCCCTAGGAGGCAGAGGGCACACAAGGTGTGAATGAGTGGTGCTGAAACCAAAATCAGTTTGAACAGAGGGCTCCTGTAACTAGAGAGAAAGTGGTGTATTTCACACCTGCTGAATATCACTCCTGCAGAATGGAAGATCACTTAAATTTACATGGAAGATGCGAGCCTGAATACGCTGTTTCTATCAGACCCAGATAATTTTGTGTTTTGTTCTTCTCTAGTGCAGTCTCAAGTTGGTGTTGCAGGTGAGATGAGACAAGTTCTGGACAAAGGAAATCTTAAGGTGCAACATAAGGTAGCTGTCACTTGCAAAACAATCTCTCAGCATCTCATTGACGGAAATAGGATTTCATATGCCATGAGATGATATTTATTCAAATTGATGGCATTCTTGCTGTCACTGGGATTATTTAGAGTATCAGGCTAACTGCTCCTAGATTTAAATACCTGAGAGAATCAAATACAGTTGTGCTTTTGTCACCTTTCATGTTCAAGGATGACCCCAAAAAATGAGATGTGTTTTCCAATATCACATGAGAGATCATGTGAAAATAAATCCTGAGTAACAGCCATACATTTCCTGAACAAGTCTGTCACCTTCCTCCTATGAACTCACATGACAACACCTTTTCAGAGTATAACAGACAATGCAAAGAGTTCTTCCAAACAGGAGAAAGTCTTTTGGATAATATGTAGTTAAATAAAACATCAACAATATAAAACATGAAACCACATTGAAGGTGTGATGTGTTTTATGAAACACATAATTCACCACACAGGCAGAAAAATGTTTTAGCTGCAAACTACTTACATAAATTGGACCTGAGGTCTATAATGCTAGCAAAATAAAAAAAAAATAAAAATTGCACTGTGTCTCTGCACACTCTATTCTAAAGCAGATACTTGTTCAGAAGCCTATAAGTTATCACTCAGTTTTGCATCTAAGCTGAAATACTAGCTGATGTTAAATACTCTGTAGAGATTGGGCTTCCCAATCTTGAAAAAGCTTTTGTCTTGAAAAACTAAGTATGATACAGAACAGAACAAAGAGAAATATGAATTATTCTATGCTAGGAATCACTCTGTGGACCAACACTTTTCATCTTGGAATAGAAACATCTCCAGAGAGATACTGCAATGACCTATAAAACCCCAAGAAGCAAGGGGAATGTGCACAGAGAAATGTCTCGCATAGTACAAGAGGCGATAAATAGCTGATTAAATCAACAGATAGTAGATTGAAAATCAGCAGAAGTGTGCTTGTCCACACATGTCATGGCTGAGCTCAGACTTTAGTGCCAGATGGTAATGTCATTCCCAGAGTTTACATGAGTTTAGAAAAGAGGTTAAGCAGACACATTAAAGTAAAATCAGATAAGGGCTTTGAAATAAAAAGATGCTCCTCACTATGTGTCTGACCTGCTCTTCCATGCTTTCCTAGCCATCTGCTGCTACTCACTGTCAGAGTTTATTAAATTATGTAAACCTTTGTCTGACCTGATACAGCCATTTACAGATCCTAAAACTATATTAGCATCCACAAAACTTAAACCACCTGCTTATGTATTTAATGCTACATAAATCAGTGTAGCAATTATGCATGTGTCATATACAGTGCGAAGCAGTATTTTTGTATCAGCTTTCATTTGCATGAAACTTGGCAATTCTCCTCCATTATATCCCATCCAATTTTCTATTTCAATATTATTTCAATAGATGTGATTTCTTCCATTGATAATAGAGGGAGACAGCAATGTAAATCCTTGTGTTCAGGTATAGAATAGTCCCCCCCAGCCTATTTCTTTGAAGAATAATATGGCATTACCAAACTGTGAAGTGAACCTATAAAATTCTAATTACAGATTGATTTAGTCCAGCTGGAATTCAGCATTAAGGGTTTCACTTAGTGTTACCTAGGTTTTCTAAATTATGTCAGAAAGACAGTGTAGGAAATCACAAGTGGAGCTGAGGAATATGTTTTAACTCTTCATCTCTAGAAACCTGAGGTCAAAATCCCATTTTCCCATACAGACATGACAGCAATGTCAACCTGTGCTCTTGTGAATGTTGGTGTGGAGCAAAAAACTACTACCCAACAAGGGTAGAAGTGAAGAGTGAAGTCTGCTGTGGGTCAAGAGTAGTTTTTAAACTATTTTATGAGTTGGTCTCAAATTAGTCTGAAAGCTGAGAGCTCCTCTAAGTGTTGAAAACTGAAGCAAAATACCAACTTTGTCAGCATCCCCTGTTATACAGGACAATGTTCAAAGCTATTAAGCAATACAGAACTTCATCTATTTCTGTTTCTTTTTTCTTTCCAGTACTTTGTGCCATGAAATGGACATCCACATTAGTATTACAACATCGTAGTTCCATTAGCAACTGTTGAAATAAATTAACCCCCCAAGTCCTGTTTTAAAGGTATTTGGCTGAAAAACCTCTTGAAGAATAGCCATCCTCCCTTGTTGTCTCTAAGGACTTTCTCGGTAGTTTCAATGGCACACAGACACCCTGGGCAGCTGCACAGCAGCTTCACCTTGTGGATCAGCCCTTCAACAAATCCAGACCACACTATTACAAACAAAGTGCTCAAATCTTTTGACATCCAGACTGGGGACCTGTGGCAATGCACCATGACTGTCATTTGACCACATCTTTGATTTCCTTTTCATGTAAACCAGGGAATAGAGGGGGGCCAAATGCAAGCCTGAAATTTTTCCTGGTGTACAGATATGGTATGCAATCCCAAACTTACAGAAGCAAGATACAAAAGCCGGGAAACATTTTGATTTCGCACCAGGCTTATTTTTCAGTCATAAGAATTAGAAGTTTGTGGGGTTTTGAATGGTATGTCTCTGAAAAGGAGCCAGGAGGCACAAACATACATGACCTTCATTTTCATGGGCACCAGGAATGAAAGACCTGT